>NC_056727.1:1252876176-1253176176 GCF_019279795.1 Protopterus annectens
GGGAAACAAGGTAAAAATAATTTGTTATCCAATTGTCCAAGTTGCACTTGAATTGGGTGAGGGAGGAAGTCTACTTCATATGGATGGGGAGCATGTTCCATAGACAGGGTAGTCTCTGGGATACATATCTAACTCCTCACAGGTCCTACTTATATCACAGGTAAGGTATAAATCTTTAGAATGGGTAATTCTGGTGCTGTTTGTTTTGCGGATATGCAGGAGGTCCAGCAGAGTGGGGTCTGACAATGTCTGTATGCCAGGCATAGTTCTTCCCTCAAAAGCCTGTAGGAGACAGAATACATGGATAGGGCCTTGAGGTGGTCTGCATAGGATATTTTACTTACGCTCTGTATTCTTTTAGTGAGGAAACTCTATGGACATTCCAATTGTTGGATATGCCTGTTTAGTTACATACCGAAGGGGACATTGTACTCAATGACAAGTCTGATGAATGTCGAATACAGTGGAACAATGACTTCCTTGGACACAGATGCCATACCTTTGTTTATAAGTTGCACAACATAGAATTACTTCCTCACCACTGTAGACACATGATGGTCAAAGGCTAGATCAGTATCTGTGTGTGTCTCTAAGTCCCTGACTACTGGGGTCAACTGTAAGGGGTGTGTTGTCAATATGATAGTTACCAGGGATGGATGATTTCCCAACGGATACTTTTATGCATTTCTTGGCATTTAGTTTTAGTCCCTGGCTCTGACGCCAGATGTTTGTCTGTGTCAGCCCCTCCTAGAGAACATTTGTTTTAGTGTGAGATTCAATGACAGCTCCTAATTTGCAATCATCTGTAAATTGGGACCACTGACATTGGCCTTGACTTCTGAGAAGTAAATGCCAAAAAGGAACGGTCCAAGGACTAATCCCTGAGGGACTCCACTTGTGACTGGCCTCTTTGTAGAGGTGGACTCCCCAATTCTAATTTCCTGGGTCCTGTCTGTTGGCTATCCACCGGGTGACATACAGGTTTGTACCTAACTTCTTGAGTTTGTCAACAATCCTTGAGTCAGGTACTGTGTCAAACACCTTGGCCACGTCAAGGTAGGCAGTGTGAATGATTCTGACCTCATCCATTACTTTGGTGACCTTCTCAGAGAAGTCCACCAGGTTGAGTAGGCACAATCTGCCCTTCACGAAACCAAACCATGTTTCATCAATATGGTTCCTAAATAGATGTTTTTGGGAATTCAAAACCCAATAAAAAAGGTCATGTTTCCTACAAGGTGGCGGAGAGTCAAGCTGCTGGGAAGAGTTCAAAATAATGTCTTCCACACTTCCAGCACTGTAGAAGTGGCCAAAGGTTTATGCTCAAAGAGCTTCAAAAATTTCTGTAACTCTCTTTTTAGACAGAGGTTAATCCGAAGCTTCCCAGTGGAAAAACTCTTATCATTTTATGAAGTATTTCCCCAAATGTGAAATCTGGAGCTGAAGCAAGGATATAATCAGATGCAGAATCAGCATATGATACAGTAGAAATCTGATTTATGTAGATTTACGTATGCCAACTTATCCTCATCTAAGTCAAAAATTCAGAGTCCTAGGGGTGTCCCACTTTCTCTTCCCAAAAGCAGACCATCTAGCTGCAGGAAATCTAGCAGAACTGTGTTGTCTGGAAGCCACAACTTGAATGGCCTAGTCTGAGGCAAGCCAGAAAAAATCCTTTTTGTTTTGCCCTTAGGTGTGGCATCGGAAGAATTGGAACCAGGCAGTGAGTGGGTGGCCACAGCCTATACACGGTAGATTTAGGGATTCTACCCATCCTATCTGAAGACTTAGTTTAGAAATCAGAAGAGGTCTTTAGCGCAACCTCAGACCTAACTAACAACCCCTATTCTTTGACTCGTGTGGATGTGGAGGGGGCTCAGGGCACATTGGACTCCAAAACATACTGAGCAGTGGCCGCTAACACACCATCATCGCAGATCATTGAAAGAAACTGTGAAAGTATCTTCTGACTTTCTACAACTGCAAGTCTGGGTGGACTAGTTGATGACGAAGCATGGCATCTGCCACCCTCAATTGTTTTAGACAGTTCTCCCTTTGCTTGCAAGAGGGGTTGAATTCAGAACCACCAGCGGATGCTCTAATTCATTAAGATCACATATGCCCCTCTTTCTTTTTCTATGAACTGAGGTAGTGATTCAACCTGATCTCAGGTGGTGCCTTTATCAAAGTAAGCACAGTGTGGACAGTTAGGTACGTCATGACCCGGGTCCAAGCAAAACAAAAAACAAAAAACGGGTATGATAGTCCCACTGTGATATCTGTTTTCCACAATCAAAATAAGTATTAGTTCTAGTACTCGTCTACCAGAAGCAAACAAGAATAGCCAATCAAAGGTTCCCCAATGAGGCATTTATTTTTGTGAAGAATTCTACTTCGGACTAATGCAGTCTACAGTACTAAATGCTTTGAGCAGTGATAGCAGGAAACAGCTGGGAGATGATGCTTTTTGAAAACCCTTATACTTAGACATCTTGACATCAGGTACAGGGTGTCCACCAGCCAAGGAGGTGGGCTTAAAGTCTCTGGTAATTGGGCTGGCCAAGGGCCACCACAGCAAGAATAAACTATATTGTTAGCACTGCAAAAATAACACATGATAATCATGCCTAATGCTCATTTTATGCATTCTTTGTCTCTGTCACCATAGATTAATAGGCGCATAGGCTGGTACTAGGCTATCGGCCCTAGGGCCTATACAAGCCTAGCCATAACAATTCCCTGGCTATTTCTTCCCACACTGTTTACTTCCCTGGACCCTGTCTAGCAGGGCGACTGATGTGATCCCCGGGGTGAAGTTCCTTTCTCCCATCCAATCATCAAGGTTCCTTTTGAAGAGGGCCAAAGAGACGCTCTGCTTGACATCTATGGGCAGTCTATTCCAAAGTCTGGGGAGTCTCTGGGTCAGGAACCTATCCCTCCAGCATGTTTTCTTTACCGTGATGACAAGGTTTAGATCCCTGGAGCATGTGGCTCCGAGGGATTGGGATTTCTTTAAGTGTAGCATGTCCAACAGCTCTGGGTTTGACATGGCCTTGTATGTTAAGCAGAGATTGCCTCTGAGTAGACGATATGCGACAAAGTACAGCTGGAGTTTTTTAAGGCGGTCAGCGTAGAGCATCTGCTTTACGCCTGTGATTCTTTTAGTGAGGTATTTCTGCTGCCTTTCCAGTTGCTGCAGATGTCTTGAGAGGTACATACCAAACTGGGCATTGTATTCTATAATGGGTCTAATGAGGGATGAGTACAGTGGGACAATGACCTCTTTTTTCTGGATGAAAAGCCCTTAGTGATGAGGTGTGCCACATAGAAGGATTTCCTGACTGTTGTGGCAATGTGGTTATCGAAGTTGAGACCACTGTCCACCTATGTCCCTAAGTCTCTTATCACACTTTCAGCGTTTAGTGTACTACCACCTATGTGGTAATTCACGGGTACATGTTTTTTCCCAAAGGGGATAACTATACATTACTTGGCACTGAGCTTGAGCCCATGGCTCTGGCACCAAGCATCTGTTTCTGTAAGGCCCTTTTGAGTATCCACATCATTTGGGTATTCAATAATGGCTCCCAGTTTGCAGTCATCTGTGAACTTTGCTAGCCAGAGTCCCTTAGTGTTGGCCTGTACTTCAGAGAAGTAGATGCTAAACAAGAGCGGTCCCAGGACTGAACCCTGAGGTACTCCACTTGCCTGGAGCTGGATTTGGAGTCAGCTACTTTTACAGTGTGGGTTCTGTCAGTAAGCCAGTTGGCAACCCATCGAATGACGTAGGGATTAATGCCAGGCTTACTAAGTCTATCTATGATTCCAGAATGGGGGATGGTGTCAAAGGCCTTGGCGAGATCCAGATAGGCTGTGTGGACTGCCTTACCCTCGTCCACGGCTCTGGAGACTGATTCGAAGAAGTCAATCAGGTTCGAACCCAAACTGGGTGGGGTCCAGTGTTTGAAGGTTGCCAATGTCTTTGTTCATAAGTTCCATGATAATACGTTCCACGGCCTTGCAGATCAGCTCGTCAGACTGATGGGGCGGTAGTTCCTGGGATCCAAGGTGGATCCCCCTTTGTGGAGTGGGATAACTGTAACTGTACGCCACTCAGTGGGCACAAAGCCTGAGGTGAGGCTATGATTAAACATGACACTTAGGTGAGGTGCCAGTTAATTTTGTAGTTCATGTAGCACACAGCCCGGGATGTCATCTGGTCCCATGGATGCTGTATTCTTAGCTTTGGAGAGTACGTTTTTTTACCTGTGTGTCCATTATTACCAGAATTTGGCAATCTTCCGGTATTGAGATGGGCCATTTAGGGGGTGGGGGGTAAAGTTGGCACTGAATTGATCTGCCAGGATATTGGCAATATCCTTGGGATCAGTATATTTAATGTCATTCTGTTGTAGATCAGAGCAGATCTGAGCATTGCCATTTAGATTCTTGACGTAGTTATAGAATGCTGTTTTCAGGAAGACTGTTCCAATCATGAACCTCCCCTTCTGTCAATGCTTCCTTTTACTTTCCCTAAGTTACCCACCTTACATCTTCAAATTCTGTCCTGTTACTGCCACGCACATGTCCTTTGACAAGCTGATCATGCAGACTCTGCAGATGGATTCCCTTTATGTACTTCAATGTTTCTATCTTGTCCTCCCTTTTTAAGGCTAGATTTTTGACTCTTCTACTGTTTATTTTAATAGTATCTTGCAGTCATTGTGCCCTGTCATGATGCCCTCCTCTGAAAGGTCTCCAGCTTGTATATACCTTTGAGAAGATGAAGTGTCCAGAGCTGCAGTCATTACACTTGATGAGGTCTTATCAATAGTATACAAGTTCAGATAATAACTTCTTGTTTTCTACTGGAGATGATGCCCCATCCTTCAAATTCAAGTATTCCATTCACCTCCCTAGTTACTTTGGCATGTTGCTTGCTTGCCTTTAGATCTAATATGTCAAATCCTTTCTAGTTCTGCTACTATTACTGCTACTATCCAGCTGCATATTCCTTTCCATAATTATGGTCTCCCAGATGCATTACTCTTAAATTTCTGCACCAAATTTACTCCAATATGTCTTGAACCATTCCTTTCATCTTTCCAAGTCCATTTTCATATATCAGGTACACCAAACCTTTTGCATAACTGTGTCTACAGCAAAAAAAAAAACATATTTCCCTTCAGTAACTTCTGCAGCTAATTAACCTGGAGTATAAAAAGGACAAAACCAGTACTGAATCCAACAACTACCTTACTAGTCTCCATTTACCATTACCATCTGTTCTCACACATCTTGCTCATGTTTCTGTGCTTTACCTATGTTATTATCCTAAAAACTATTTCAAGTGCTATGTCTGCCTGACTTTGTTCAGTAACCTTTCAGATGTATCTTGTCAAATGTCTTGTTAAAGGCCACATAGGATAATGACAAAACAACCCACTAAAGTAAGCACACTACAAATATAACACATCTTAAAGACAATCTGTATCTGTACAGGGTACGATACATTTGAATTAAACATTATTTTTCATGCACTGTTGGTTCGTTTTATTTTTCCAACATTTCTTGGAACTGAGCACAGGATATTTACTGTGATCTTGCATTTTCAATGTTTCTTCTAATAATCTAAGACCACCATGTCTAAACTTTTCTTGTTGACTGTTGTAGTTCTGCAGTCACAAAACTCTAATAATACATTTACCCATCATGACTTTCATTCCATCCATTACTTAATGACTTCTAACTATTCTAAAATTATATACAACTGAGATCAAACTGATAAGTCAACAGTCTTCAGCACTCTCCTGCATCCATTTGTAAAAAGGGGAAAGTCCTCTTCCTCCTCTAATTTTTAGGATCCTAGAATGTGCTAATATGCTGACTCAGGGCTGCCAAGCCTCTCTGGGAAAAGCTATGCCAGTGTGCTGGAAAGATTACTTGACTCAAGAGAACGCTTCGATTCAAAAGAAGCAATGTGGATTCCATTCTAGCTATGGTACCTTCGAATTTCTTTGCATGAACACTGGAAGGATTGTGGGAGTTTGCCTGTATGGTTTTGTGGACCTGGAAAAGACGCATGACAATGTGCCCTGGAATGTCTGCTGGGAGGTGCTGCAACAGTTTGGGGTCCCTGAACTAATGCAAACTCTATTTGTAGATCAAAAAGTGTGTCCACATTTTAGTGTTAAGCTAACCGCATTTGAGGATGATGTAGGACTTCGCCCATGATATGTCTCGTCTCTGTCCTTGTACGTGGACAGGGCATCAACGTCCTGTCAGACTTTGGAAAATACAGAGTTTGGTCATTGAGGGAAGCAATTTGTTGTTTGCAAATTATGTTACACCCTTGGCCTCAAATAAATGTGATCTCTGGAGTGGAGAAAAATAGCGATGGATGAAAATCAGAACCTTCTGACCAAGAGGAATGAATGTTTTTTTCTCAGAAAAGACTACTGCTCAGCAGGTGAGAAGAGTTGAAGTATCCTGGGGGTCTTCTACTGAAGATGCTGCATCAAACTGTTGTGTAATGTCAGGCGTGTTCACAGGAGGAAGTCTTCACTTTCTTCTGATCCCTTTTCCTATCTTCACCTATGGGCAAAAAGCTTTAGGATACTGACTAAATGGCTGGCAGCATAATAGAAATGGGGTTCTTTTGTGTGGTTGCTAGATATACCATCTATAATAGAATGTGAAACTCATCTAAGATGCTGTACGTTCTCAACCTGAAAATGTAGCAAGAAGCGATAGTCAGGGTGGTCTAATGATAATGGCGACTTCTGGGTGCCTCAGATAAGAAGTGCACCAGGTATAGTGTAATGGGAGGAGATTCTGAGATAGGCACAGGACATGCTGAAGAGAATGCAACTCTCAGTTTAACTTAGAATACCTGGGGATTCCACAGGACGAGCTGGGGCCTGCCACTGCTAGAGACAGCAAAGTTTAGTCTGTCCTGCTTAGCTAGATAAGACCAGGACCCACACCAGGAAAAGTGGCTTTGAAGATGGCTTGATGGATACTTTGTTTAGTTACTTAACTGATTTTCTAAGAATTATACGCTGGAGTTTGTCATTAACTAATCTCTGATGTTTTGAAGGCAAACACCAGGACTTCAAATTACATGTCTTTATCACAGACACTGACAAGTTTAAATCCTTGCTGATGAAATATTTAAACCTGAAAAATTATGATTATAACAATACAGGTAGGTGTTCTTCCAAGTAGATCCCTGTTCCCAATAAAGCCAACACCCTGAGCTCTGTACAAGCTGCTCAGTCATATGCTGAAGCCCACAGAGCACTGTATTCCAGCCTCATTGATGCCACAGGCAGAAAAAAGAAACGCCTTTGAAAATGATAACACATGTGCCAATGGTATCATGCTCCTTTTTAAGTTTCCATACACTTTGTAAACTATTCCTCTTTCTTTTCCGACCATATACCTGTCCCTGTCTGGACAATTATGTCCAGAACTATTCTTCATGCCAAATCCTATAAGGTCCAACAATCAGAGAAGCAAGTTTTTGTGCGAAATTATATGTTTTCTTGTTGTTGTATTGCAAAACTTCTAGCAAGCTGGCATCAAATGTTAAGGGAAACAAAATCACACAGAACATATGAAATATAAGGAAACAGAGGAAGTCAAGCACATCAATGCAAAATAATAAAGAAGGCAGAAAGTTTCACATAAATGTAAAGGCCAAAAATGAGGAAATGACAACCAGCTGAGAAGGGAAAACTGAAAATAAAAGGGTGGGAACTGGCAGAATAAAACAGTGAAAAAAGGAGGGCAGGTGCATGAAAACATTTGCTCAGTATTCATAGAGGAAGATAACGACCAATTCTAGGCAGTAGTAGTGGCAGAGACAATAGGTCTGAGACCAGGTTCATGACAGTGCCTTCAAAAAGTACCAAAAAACTACATGGTTTGAGGGACTTCCAATATGGCTCAGGAGTAGTAGATGGTCTCCCTTAGTTCTCTCATGGTTAGTTGGTATAATGTCTAAAATCAGCAACATCTCAAGCTCAGAGAGTATACATTTGATAGTTAATCAGTTGAAGAACTGGAATGTCCCTAAAAGGGAAGAAAAACAGGGCAAAATCTTCCACTGTAAATCAAAATACTAAACTGCAGAAAGAAAGGCCCTTGCCCACATGTGGGAGAATGACTAGAGTAGATTGCAGGAGGAGTGATAGCAGGGGACAATAACAGCATGGCTTCATTACCTGATAAATTGGATAAAATCACCTCAAAGCCCAGTCTCTTTACTCTGGATCATGCAGACTAATAAGAGGTAATCTTTGCCTGGCATACAAGGCATCCCTGGACCATGTTTTAATGAACCTTTTGCACATCTGCAAAACAAACCGCATCAGAACTACTAAATCAAGAGATCTAAATTTTGCTTCCAACATAAATAGGACACATTAGAGACACAGATATGTTTCTCAAAATTCCCATTCTCTAAGAAAGGCTCCATATCTCTATGAAGCAGAGATCATCTCCAACCTTATTTAAGCACAACTTGGATCACTGGCTTGGTAATTGGAAATTCACCCCTGGTCTGGTGCCTATGTCGCGGATGGACAGAGGCAGTCAGTAAATCCCCCCAATATAAATCAAATTTGTGATAAGGGCCCTAGTGGTTATTAGTCTAGTATAAACATATGAAGCTATGTAAGAGAAGTTGGTCAAGGTTAATAGTACACTGACAGACTACATCAAATCGAACAAAAGAATAGCGATAATGGAAGAAGCACTGAATAGGCTTGACTGGGACATAATGGAGCTGCAGAAAAAAACAAGGAAACATGAGGGAAATGAAGGGTGGGTTGGAAGCTTTACAAGAAGAGATTACTGAGAACATTACAGGATTGGAAGGCAGAGTCTGAAAGGAAAACTTTCATTTCATAAATACACCAGATGGTAAAGAGAGAAAGGACTGCTTAAGTTTCATGAAAGAACAACTGTCTATGTGGTCTGTGCTACAAGAATTAAACATTCTGTGGGAAAGGGTACCATAGGGTTCCAATTCATGTGCGAGGCAAGGAAACCTGTCCAAGACCCTTTAGAGTTAAGTGACAAAATGATCTGCTCAAACAACAGTTACTATCTCATCTTTGGGGAAATTTAAATTCACTGCTTATAGTAGAGGACATTGTTTACGCAGATAATGACGCCAATGCCACCACTAGAATGAAAAGGCACAGATTTGTTCCAGTATTAGTTGTGCCAACAGCAGAAACTATGATTTAAATTCTCATACCTTGTAAAATATTTTTTTCTTACAGGTACCAATACTTTCTTAGATCTTTAGCAAGCATTCAGTGTAGTCACAGGATTAACACAGAATGACATCCTGATATCAGACCAGCAAGAGAAGATGGGACAAGGACTGTGGAGGACTAGTGCTGTAGAATTTGGGTAGGAAAGACTCTCCATTAAAATCCTTTTTCCCCCTGTTTAAGAAAAAAAAAAACAGAAGATGGGTATGGTGAATGAAAATACAAGATACCATGTCAGAAGGAAGGACACCTACTAATGCACACTCGATAGACATGCAGACTGAATCTTAACCTTTAATATACAAAGATTACAAAATTCCTTAACGTGATTAAATAGTAATAGACTATAGTTACAATGCAACATATGTTATGGATACTAACATGGACATGGGAACATACTTGCTTGATTTTTTTAAAGCTATTGTGTTTAAGATTGGCATTACACTCACTCATTAGGTTCCCAATATTACCAGTGGATGTAAAAACGGTTCAGAGGATGACAATCAGTCCGCATTTGTCTACAATGCTTACTTTTTAATACATATTGTAATGGGGTACATCTACGAGCAAGGACAGGGTTTAAAACTATAGGGGAATCCAATTAGTTGATGATAGGAAACTGAATTTATCTGCAGCCATTCACCAACCCTGTCCAGGAATATCAGGCAATTGACTAGACAATTAATTATCAGAAAAGAACACCTAAAGTTAACTTCAGATTCAGTGCTGGTATAAAGTGTGACAAAAGGAGGTACTGCCAGCACAGCTAGCTGGAATTTTGTAAATAATTATATGTCACTTGTGGATATCAAATTTATATAAGATGTTTGTGTGACAAATGTATTAGAACTGTATGTCATGTGTATATCAAACTGCTCTGTACAGATGTTTGTGTTGAAAAGGTATTTGTAAAAGTGCTCTGTTTAAAATGTATCCACAGTGTGCCCTACAGGAAGAAAACAGAAATATACATGCACTATTTTAACTGTTTAAATATATATATTTTAACAGTGGAAACTGGAATACAGGAGGTTAACCTAAGTCCAGCAAACTTTAGAAAAATATCTGAAATTACATCACTTATAGGCTGCGCCACAAATAGGTTATCTCTCAAGTTTTCAATGCAGCTAGAGATGCAAAGTCTGTACTAGGAAGCTTTCTGTATTGTCTTTGGGGTGAACTAATTGCTACTTTGGAAGCATGAAGGAATGTACTTGTTTTATGACGTCCAGCATCTGCCAAAGATCTGAGCAAAAGCACTTGTATGAGTATTTTTATAGGTACATGCTAAATACTGCCAGCTTCAGCAATGGGGAGGTTGGCCTGGGAACTAGAAGTCAGCTGACCAGAAATGATGTCATTCTGAAAGCTATCCTAGCAGTACTATTTTAGATATTATTTTGAGAAGTCTCTTAGTGAGGCAGTGCATTCGGTCTTAGACCGGACAACAAAATCATTTACCATATCTGCCTTGCTCTACTGAAGTAAGTTTCTAGAGGAACAGTATAATTCTCTTAGATTCAGTCAGGAATATAGTATAGATGTTTTTCTTTATCTGTGTGAGCTGGTGCTGTAATATTATTTTAAATATTTCCTGTGGATGTCACTGTGTATATACATTTAGTACTGTCTTGTTACTTTATTAATTATTATTAAACATATTTAAACCTTTCACTGTGGCTGATCTGTGTAGAGATATTTAAGTTTTGAGAGAACTTGCATATTTATTTGGTGACACTGTATGGGCCACTCCTAACACCCTTACTCTTGGTCAAACTACCATTTGTATTAGTATTAATATTACACAGTAAGACTGGACGTCCTTTGTTAAGGGCCTTAAAGTAGCTGCTGAGGAGTGACTGGCAGCAGTGGAAACTACCTTATAGTCTGGGCAGAAGGGGGCATAGCTAGTAAACCTGTGCCAGCCTTTCCCAGGTGTGTGTGTCTGTCTGTGTGTGTGTCTGTGTGAATCAAACTTCAAAAAGTGCATTTTTCAGCTACTTGGCCAGGGACACAATGCACTGCTTGGACAGAGAGGGTGCTGGAAGCTTGGTCACACAGCTGAGATCTCAACTCTATAGTTGTGCCAGTGGGGAGTCTTATTGGGGATCTGGAGGAAGAGGGAGAAACCAGCCCCAGACTGACTGTGGCCTCTGTGTGCTCTTAAGGGAAATTGCACTTGATGCAGAGAGATGCATCTGGAAATACTGTGTATCTACCAGTTATCCTCCCAGTGAACTTTCCCCCACAGGTACCAGTGGTGAGGATTGAGG
Organism: Protopterus annectens; assembly: GCF_019279795.1. Taxonomy (NCBI): domain Eukaryota; kingdom Metazoa; phylum Chordata; order Ceratodontiformes; family Protopteridae; genus Protopterus; species Protopterus annectens. Next base: position 1,252,887,737 of record NC_056727.1, read on the forward strand.
CTCCTTGATTACTGGTCCAGTGGTGGGTTGTCACAAAGCTTGACAGGGGATAATGAAAGCATTTCTAAAACTGCAGAAAAGAAGTCAGCAACTTTTAAGAGATGAAATGTGCAGGTAAGAATCAAAAAGCTTGTACAAAGAGAGAGAGACTGAAGAGCTACTTTGGCTGATTGGTGGGGAACAAGGCTAAACAAGATGACAAAAGAAGGCATGGTGTAAGCTGCTCCTGTGGCATATATATGTAAAGCCTTGACTATGGCCCAGCCAACCTGGCTTTGATTAGCAACTTGGGCAACTGCTGGAACAGCAGAAAGGGATGGATGTTACCATCCCAGGTGGGACAGTGGTTATGTGGGAGTCTCCTGTAATGATCCTTGGTGGAGGCTGGAGATGTCACTATTGGCGGACATGACTCAAAAGAGGGGGTAGGGAGGGACATTGCTGGGCTCCAGTAGTGACAGGATGAAATACTGCACATCTCCATTGCATGCATGACTCTCAGACACTACCACAGGAAATTGGAGGAGGGGGAGTAACTGAATAGGATCAAATGGAATCCACCCCGCCCAGTGGATGTTGATGACCAGACCCTCCAGGATGCCCTTAAGATTCATGCTGGCTTCAGCCCTATCAGAGGAAGTCTAGGTAGGAGGTGGCTAGGTGACCCTGCAATGAAAGAGGGACATTGGGTAGGGAGCTATAGGAGGATGTAGAGGGAAGAAAAAAATCCCCCCCAAAAAAGGCAAGGCATTAGTGAGTACATTAAAACAATCCAAAGCACCAACATAAGCATAGTACAAAGTATTCTTGGGGAAAGGACTTTAAAATTTTAGTTTGTTATCTGTGTTCAAGATGCATGTTAGTAGTTTTGTTTTACTTATGAGGATAGGAACAGTATTTTTTTTTCAGCAAAACAAACAGTTCAATTCAGTGCAGTAGCTCAGACCATGAAAGGGGAACTCACAATCCTTCTGGCTTTCTGGGTTTTAAGCAGGAGCTATCACAAAAGTTACCTCAAGGATAACTGGCTTGTGGTGGCCAAGGGTTCATAGTCACTTTGCTTTTTGATCCTTCAATGTCATCACTTCTTATCATTGTGAAGCAGAATTCACCAAGAGTTGGACTGTTCACCCACAAATCCGGAATGTGAGCTGGGTTTAGACTGTCGTGAGACAGGTTAGTTAATCCAGAGCTTATCTAAACAATCCTGTCTTGGTACGTGACTTATTGATCTTTACTGTTAAAAAGAGGTGGGATCGCAAGTGATAGTGAACAGAAGTTATTACTTGCATTCAAATGCGATGTAACGAAAATCCAGCTTTTGTCTGACTTTCAGAACTTGTATAGTAAGAGCAACAACTTTACTATCCTTACTTTAGTATTTAGTTGTATACTGCTTATGTGATTTTTCCTCACAGATGTTGATTTAAGTTCGCTTTGAATTCTGTGGTTACTGATTCTGATTATTCTTTTCTTTTATAATTTTTTACTCATTTGAAGCTGAACATGGATTTCTTAAATGAGTATGCTATTAATGGTTTGCTAAAGCACAAATATTTTGTACAATGTAATAAATGCTATGTATATTTAAAGGTAAGGCCTGATAACACTGGTGATCTGCGTTCCTCATGTCAAAAGTTGGATGGTTTGCTTAACATTATTAATAGTAAATCTAGACTTACTGATGACGACTGCACTTGTGCAATCGGCACAGCTTGGAGAACTGATGTTACATATATTAATGACTGGACTGGTGAGATAAATTATGTTAGGCAAAGAACAAATAGAACACATTTAGGAAAAGAAGTGTCTAGTATCTGTAAAGATCACTCAACCCCAATGAAACAAGGCAACACCACCCCTGACAACTCTGGAATTCTGGATACATGTAATCAGCAATCGGAGGATTCTGAGTGTTTAGTAGGAAATAAAAGAAGAAAGAAAAAAGGATGTTCACAACAAATAACAAGGAAAAAAAGAAATTAATAAATGTCTGTAAAGTAAATTGAATACGTAAAAAAGGACACTTCTTTATTATGTAACACAGGTTACAGGGAATGGATAACATTTTTTCTATCAGAAAACTTTCAGTCTACAGAAAAATGCTGCACGTTTCCAAAAGAAAAGGTAGAAAAAAAGAGGCAAGGGGCAGGTGAAAAGGAAGAAATCAAAACTGAACGTGGATGGATTGAAACACATTATTGTAAGAAAAAAGAGGAGAAAGAAACAAGCTGACATGATGCAAGCTGTGGATGTACAAAGCCAGCTGTATAAGAACTGTATGCTTGAAATATAATACACAATGAAAATAGTGGGATTAATACGACTAATGGTGATGAAGTCCTTTGTAACAACTTATAGGCAGGTATTACTGAATTAGAAGATGAAGATTCTTCAGGTCTGGTTAGAGAAAGATATCCTTGTAACTGGAGATTCAATTGTTACAGGAACTGATACTCATATTTGAAGAGAAGATGAACATCGAATTGTGTTATGCTTGCCAACAGCAAAAATAGAGGATGTGAGACAAGTCTTAGAACACCTTAATGTAGGAACATATGTACCCGTTTTTACTCATGTCGATACAACTGATCTTATCTGCAATGACTCTCTGACACTTAGTAGGGAATTTACAGCCCTCTTAGTATAGCTTGTACTAATGTTAGGATGTACTTTTCACAAATCACACATACAAAAGGAGAGTCAGGTCACCGTGAATAAAAAGATTTTGGGGGTAAATACCTACATGAAAAAAATGTCCTATTTTAAAAAAAACGGAAATGTGTAGAGCATCTGAGCCTAATTTTGGGCATACGTGTGTTCAGATAGGATGGCGTGCATTTGTCAAGATCAGGGAAGAGAAATTTTGCTACAGATATTTTGCAATATTTGGCAAACACAGGGCAGGATTTTTGCCAGGTCGAAAATTTAACAGTTCATACAGAGCAACATTTGATGCATCTCTGATGGTTGCTAATGCTAGGAGCATTAATAATAATGTTTTATTACTGGAAAATTTGCTATGTTCCCACAAGATGATGTTATTGTTTGTGAAACGTGGTTAAAGGCCAATAACAGGAAACCAGTTCTGCCAGGATATAAATGTTTTTACTGTAACAGACATTCTAACAAAAGAAAATCAGGTGGAAGTGTTATGACAGGGATTAAAGGTAGTTATGAGACTGGAGATTATTACATGTTCAGTGGTTACACCAACAATACAGATTACGTAACTAACAGTAAAGTCAACCCTGGAACATATAAAAATGTTGGAGTGTACACACCACTAAACTCAAGCGCTGATGACCTAGAGAAATTCATACATTTCTTGCATGAAACACAGAAGGGAATAATAATAGTGGCTGGGGACTTAAAAGTATCAGAAACAGACAGGAATAATATTGATTCAACCACATTAGTAAAGAAATTATTCACAACGTATGTTCATGAACAGCAATTGCTTCAGACTGTAAACAAACTACCAGGAAAAGAACATACTAGACATTGTTTGTGTTCCTAAGAAATTACTGTTATTTCATATCAAGTTTTACCATCATTGATGTGCAGTGATCACGGGTATATAAAGTTTCATTTGTTGCTAGATAATTCTGCTAAACCGAAATCTAAACCAATGCACAGAAGATTAATTTCAGATTATATGGAAGCAAAACAGTCACTATATAAAACTAACTGGAGTGATACACTCAGTTGGAAAACTGCAGAAGGAATGCAGAAAAGTTCTGAAAGAGAAACTGTTTAGTGCAAAAAAGAGACTGGATAAGCAAATTCACAAAGAAACAATGGGGACTATATGTATGTCTCCCAAATATGCAAAAATAAATAAATAAATCTAGAAGATTTAGGACTTTTGCTTGGAATGTTTACATGGGTATTTTTATACTCCAAGTAGACTCCAGAGACGTTTTCCTCGGGTAGGCAGCAAATGTTGGAGGTGTGATGGGGAAGTGGTAATTGGGAGTGCAATGATTTGGCAGACTTCAAAGATTCCAACGGACACACATGATAAAAAGCACTCCAACAGCAACCCAGTGGTGTATAACAACTACTATAGAAATAAATAATATACAATGCCACTCTGTGAGGGAACAGCCAACTTTAATCAAAATAACAAAACGTTAAAAATAAAGGACTATAAGCACTTTCACAACACAATGTTGTTTCATCAGACCATTCAAGAAATACATCAAATTCAGTCTTAAATAATTGAAATAATTACAAAACATCCAATAACAATTGCCGTGGTGGTGCAGCGGTTAGCGTTATTGCCTCACAGCAAGAGGTTCTCCTGTTCAATTCTCGGCTGGAGTGCCTTTTGTGTGGAGTCTGCATGTCCTCCCCACGGTCAAGTGATGTTAAAGACATGCAGGTAGGTGCAAGCGTGAATGGGTTTGCCTTCCATTGAAGTTTGGGTGTCAGGCTGGCAACTTGGCACAATAAAAATCCACTGCCAATCATTAGCGGACCGGAGTTCTGCTGTGGCGACCCCTAACCGGGAAAAGCCAAAAGACATTACTTTTTACAAAACATCCAACAATCTAGAAACAATTAAAAAATCAACTGTACATATCTAATGATTTCAGCAGATCAGTCAACCAATGGTCAATCACTATAAAATATATTAACCTATCAATCTTCAAAAAAATCTATAATACAGTTGGTTAAGTTGTACTCCTCATTGACTTCCATTGGTAAATCAGTCAGCCAAAAAGGTACAATTATACTTCCTAAATAATGATCATACATAATAAAAATTAAAGCTCACTACTGTAGCCTAAAAATCCATGTAGTAATGCATGTGAATTCACACCTAACAAAGTCAAAATTAAAAAAGGAAACAAAAATCCGTTGAGACTATTGAAATCACCCAACAAACTTTAACAATCATTCATTCTTGTAAACTGTCTAAACGAAAGCGCTTACACGTTGTATTTTTTATTTTTTCACATATTAAAAATCTAGTTTTTTACATTTTGCCTCGAGTTTGGCGCTTGTTGGAACTGAATCTGTCAGTTTGCTTACATTTCTTGAAATACACAAACTAACAATCTCTCATTCTTGTAAACTAATGCCACTGTTAGTTCAATAGTACAGAGGAGAACCTCCTATTAAATAAAAAGCTTAATAGCAACAGCAAGAGATTTTATACTATAATAGTGAATAATTCGCAATTGCAAACATGTCACTCCAGCATTAACAACGATATAAAAAGAAACAACAAATTAAAATCTAAAATTTCTGACATGAGCCAATTAATGACTACTTTTAAAACTGGTTAAGAACTCCTGACGTGCACATCTAATGGTTAGACATCTACGCTTAACCTCCTATCAGGGCAAACTGCCTTAAACAAATAAAAGACTTTAAAGATTCCCTGCAGACTACTCTATCAGACATAGTGGGTGAGCAAATTTGTGTATCTAGGAAAATGACTTTTCTGAACTATGATACAGATTCAGAATTGCCTAGACATAGTAAGGCATTGCAGAGTCTAGTTATGACAGCTGCTAAAAAAGCAATTACTAGAAAATGGAAATCAAAGTCTAAACCAACTGTACAAGAAGTAGTGAATATAGTAACAGAGATCAAACATGGGATATTTAGAAAAGGGTAGGAGCAAACTACATAGAAAAAAATGGGAATTGTGGGAATAATACATACAGGGGAGGAATAAGGCTTAAAAGAAGGCAGGATTTGAATGAGCTATGTAATGACTGACTGACAATGAAGGGTAGATTATGTTGTTCTTCTTTCGGCTTTTCCCTGTTAGGGGTCGCCACAGCGGAATTCCGGTTTGCTAATGACTGACGTAAAATGTTGCAACTAAAATTATGTCAATATGGTTTGCAGTGTATAATGCTTGCAACTAAGATTATGACAATATGGTTTGTTTTCATTTTTATAAATGTATGACTGCTTATGTCAAACTTGATAATTTATTAAAGATGTTTCCCGTTTAAAAAAAAAAAAAAAAAAGAACAAAATACCTGATTAAGATGACAGACAAAAAATATAAAAAGGGGTCGAACTGCAACTTTGAAAACTGAAATAAACAAGTTGGACAAACAAATTAAGCATAGTGTGAGACGAGATCAAGTACAGATTTCAAGAAAATTTATATAAAGATATTAAGCATAATAGGAAACCATTTTATAGGTATGAAAGATGTGGAAGGAGTAAAGACATGCAAACTGATAAACTGTGCGTAGATTCTAAAATTTATTCTCAGGCACAGCAGATTATAAATATATTTACAAAATCTTATGCAAAAGAGTTTGGCTTCAGAAAGTGGGTGATAAGTTGTTCTAGTGATATTCAGGTAACCTCAGACACTGTAATCAAAAAGTACAGTTGTGTACACTTACCATAAATGTAGATGTTCAAGTGTATTCACTGTTGCAGTCATCACATTTGGGTTATCTGCTTGCAGTAGCCCTCAGTCGGCATGATTATCAAAGTCTTGGGTCCTGCATCGGTTGCGGTCTCATCTTCCATGATGTCAATTTTATATATATATATATATATATATATATATATATATATATATATATATATATATATATAAATGTTATACCTCCAACAAAAAAACAAATACACCAAAAAGCTTTTGACAGGGGGCTGGAGGGAAGGCAACCAGGACTGCAACAGTGAATACACTCGAACATCTACATTTATGGTAAGTGTATACAACTTTACTATGTTCTTCGTGTTTCAGTCATCACATTTGGGTAGATTCCCAAAGCTAAGGATGAGAGGAGGAATTTAGATAGCATTAGGACTAGCTATAAAGCCCTAGAAGACCGCAGTGGTAAAGCCAGCTCTGGATTTAGAGAAAATTGGCAAATGATAACACTTGGTGAAAGTATGTACATTACCCCAGGTAGCAGCTTCTAGGATGTTTCTGGTAGGGACACCTCTGAGAAAGGCTGTACAGGTAGATGCAGCCCTGGTTGAACGGGGTCTATCCCCTGTGGGATAGGTTTTCCATGGTGCTCATAGCAGAAATGAATGCAATGGCCTATCCATTTAGAAATGGTTTGCTTTGAAATAGCCTTCCCCTCTGCCCCTGCAGCAAATGCCACCAACAGTTGTTCACATTTCCTTTGAGGTTTAGTCCTGTCCAGGTAAACTCTAAGTTGTCTGTGCACATCTAAGGAGTGCAGTATCAGTTCCCCTTTGTTTTGTGGATTAGAAAAGAAGGTGGTAAATGAATGGATTGATTAAGATCCACACTGGATACCACCTTGGGCATGAAGGAGGGAATGGTCCTGAGGGACACCCTGTCCACATGAAAGATGATGAAAGGCTCCACTGCCATAAGGGCCTGTAATTCAGATCCCCTTCTTGCTAAAGTCATTGTTAAAAGAAAAGCTGTTTTCCAAGAAAGGAATTTTAACTCTGCACTTGCAGCAGGCTCAAAAAGAGGAAGAGTGAATTTTTCCAATGCAAAGTTACGGTCCCAGGCTGGAGCTGGGGATCTCCTGGGTGGTCCTAAGCTTTTAGCTCCTCTGAGGAACTGCTTGAGCAGTGGGTGGAAAAAGAGGGGTGATTCTGTTCTGTAATGAAATGAAATGGCTGAGGCGTGAATTTTGATGAAGGAAAAGGAAAAGCCCTTGTGAAGCATCACAGTTAAGTATTGAAGAATCTGAGGTACATTGGGCACTGCTGTGGCCATCCCTTGAGTTTGGTTCCAAACACAGAATCTTTTCAATTTTTCAGTATAAGATTTTCTAGTACTATGCCTTCTTGCCTCCAAAATGACATCCAACACTTGTTTACTGAGGGATGGTAATGAAGAGATTAGGTAATTAGCCAGGCTGCTAGGTTCAGGGTTTGAAGCTGGGGGTGCAGAATATGGCTCTCCTGCTGTGACAGCAGGGTAGGGGTCTGAGGCAAGTGCCATGGGGCTAGCAGTGACACACTGCGCAAGAGGGGGTACCAGTGTTGACGTGGCCAGTCTGGTGCAATCAGTATCATCCTTGGTTTGTTCTGTTTGATCTTTAGTAGTACTTTGGAGAGGAGAGGCAGAGGAGGAAAGGCATAAACTGATAGATTTTTTCCAGCTGAAGAACAGAGCATCCACTTTCCAAGCTTGTTTGTGGGGAGTCCTTGTGCAGAATTTGTCCAATTGGTAGTTCTGGGGGAGGCAAACAGGTCTATATCTGGGCTCCCCCATTTGTTCATCAACATGTTGAAAGTCTTTGGTTCCAATTTCTACTCGTGTGGGTCCACGAGATTTCTGCTTAGTTCGTCTGCCAGTGTATTTAGTTTTCCTGGCAGGAATTAAGCCTGTAGATGCACTTGGTAGCTCAAGGCGGAGTTCCACAGAGCCATGCCTAGTCTGCAGAGGGGGTAAGACTGGGTACCCCCCTACTTGTTTATGTACCACATAACAGTGGTGTTATCCGTCTTTACCATTAATTGTCCTGGAAGAATGTGGTCCTTGAAGGCTGTCAGAGCATTCTGTATGGCTAACATTTCTTTTTGATTGATATGCATGTGCATTTGACTTGGGTTCCATTTGCCCTGAATGCACTTCCCTACGAGGTGTCTTGAGTAGAAACCTTGTCCCTTTTCCTCTTCTGGTACAGTATGAATAGCCTTTATGCTTAAGAGACAGAGTACTTGCTTTTGAGCCTCTGCCCACTGATTTGCGGGTAGATCTGGCCAACCGTTTGGGGTTGGTAACATGTGGAAGTGAAATCTGTATCCTTGGGAAACTACATTTAAAACCAATTTGTCCTGGGTAATGAGTTCCCAGTTTTTTGCTTGCAGAGCAATCTTTCCCCATAAAGGAGCAGTCAGTTGACAAGTGCTTGGAAGTTTTAAAGTTAAGTCATTGAGACAGTTTACCATAGGAGGGAGTCTTACTACTCCCCGATTTGGAAGTGGGAACCTCCCACTGCTTAGTCCTGTGCGTAACCTGGGGCTGAAGCCTGGGTGCTCTGCTGGTTCTGGGTTTGGACTGAGAAGGTCTGGAAGAGGCAGGAAAGGACCAATTCTTAGAGGGCCAATGCCTACTAAATCTTGGAGGCTGTACTTGTAGGAAATCTTCAACAGTCTGCATAGATTTAGCTTTTTCCTCCATCTTTTTAAGAACAACTTCTCCTCTGTTGCCAAACAGGCGGTCCTGATTTAAGGGAGCATCCAGCAATTTAGCTTTAACATGATCTGGCAAGGATTGCTCCTTAAGCCAAGCATGCCTTTCAAGTACAGACCCAGTGACAGCAGCCCTGCAAGATGCCTCTAGTGAATCAATTGCAAAGTAAGTTTTCCAACCTGTTCAGCAGAATGCATTAAATCCTGTAAATCCTTATTTTCAGCACAGTCAGGAATCAACATAATTTTCTGTTTAAGCAATCCCATAATATGCTGCTGAAACTTTAACATATGAAACTGGCAATTTAAGGCCCTAATGGCCAAGGCTGCAGAAGTGTATATCTTCTTACCCCATCTATCCAGTGCCCTGGAGTCTCTATCAGAGGGGGTAGGATTTTTGGCAATAGTAGCCTTAATGCCCTTGGGTCCCTGTGAAATAGTCTCAGGATCCGCAGTAGGATTTTTAAAAAGGAACTTGTGAGAGTCAGGAACCCTGTAATATCTATCAGGTTTTCTGGGTGCAGGAGGTAAAGAGTCAGGGGCCAAGCTAGATTCCGAAAAGGCATCATCAACAATGTCTAGTACAGGAGGGATAGCTAAAGGGCTGTGTTGGGGCAGGAGTAAGAAATCCCTTGCCTCTTTTTAGAATCAGAGTAATCTTGGCTTTCCCAATGAAAATACTCCCTAAGAGTATGCAAGATTTCAACAAAAGAGAAATCCTCTGGGGGAGGGGGGGGGGGGTGTAGAGTCCTCTGCATCAGAATCCTCATAGGTAGATAAGGGTAAATCCTGGTCATCAGAGGAAACAGAAATTTCAGAATCCTGGTCAGAAGTATCATAAGCAAATTCAGTCCTAGGTCTCAGAGGGGGAAGGTTGGCTTTCCCTGATTAAAGTAATAAGGTCTTCAGCCATTCTTATCATTTGTTTTTAGGCATAGAGGCCTGACCATGCAGTCTGGGAGTCGGTCTTCTAGGCATGGTTCGAGTTTTAGGCCTTGAAGAAGATGGCGTCGGTTTAATATGCAAGTCAGTAGTCCTGAATACACCCTCAGAAGCCGGTGCCCATACAGCGGCTCCAGACCCATCCAAGGTACAGACATCGGCAGGTTCCATAGTTGAAGCATCTCGTGGCATACCGGACTCTGAATGGGTCTCAGTAGAGGCCTGTGAATATGAAGTAGCGGGTATCAGGGGCTGGGAAAGCGCCTCACTGAGTACTGGCGAACTGGTGACTGGCTTAGGAGAAGTATCGTCGGCAGCTTTGGACCTAGGCAGCCTGTCTGTCTTTATCTTTGCGTTTTTTTGGAAAGTCGGTATTCTGATGGCTAACGAAGACATATCTGGATAATTGAACTGAGTACCAAAATATTTAAAAGCGTAAATATACCGATGACGAATAGTTCGTTGCTTAAATAAGGCCCAAAACTGACAGTGAGGTACGTCGTGGTCAGGGCCTAGGCAAGGAATATAGTACGAATGAAAATCTTTATGCAGTATTTGCTTTCCACACGAAATACAATTACTGACTTTTACTAACATCGGTTTAGAGCAAGAAAAAGTTTCCCCAAACGGGGTGCTTAGCTTTAGTTGAAGACTTCGTTTCTGAAACTCGAAAATGAAAATTTCAGGAGTCGGCCGACCGGCACATGAGAACTGCTTCTGCTTCGGGCACCGCACGGCAAGAAAGACTGATGTAATGGCGTTGGCTGCATGCTTTTTACCTCTGACTACCTGACATGACGGAAGATGAGACAGCAACTGACGCAGGACCCAAGACTTTGATAATCAGGCCGACTGAGGGCTACTGCAAGCAGATAACCCAAATGTGATGACTGCAACATTGAAACATGAAGAACATCAGATCATATTGAAAAACTATGCAAACTGGATCCAAACAAAGAACTGGGAGGAGATAGAATAAGTAATAATGACCTGAGAACACTTCAGCAAGAACTTACAGTACCATTACATCTATTATATACTAGGTTATATAAATATGGGGATGTTCCTCAGGATTGGAGACATGAGCTTATTAAACCTGTCTTGAAGGGAAAGGGGAATAGGGCAAACCCACAATCATTCAGACCCTTAAGTCTACTTTCCTACTGTAGGAAAATAATGCAGATATTGATAATATGGGATATGTTACTGACAGAATTGGAAAGACTGGTACTTGAAACCATACATCAGCTTACATTTGTTTAAAATACATCTATTACCTCCTGTAACATGATGCTCTATAACAGTGTAATAACAGCTATAAATGAAAAATTATGCTGTGATGTAATTTATATAAATTTAACTTCAGCATTTGACAGGGTCAGACAAGAACACTAATCAGTAAATTACACCAACTAGGTATGGATTTACTCTTGATAAGATGGATAAGCTACATGGCTTACAAAATAGGACATGGCAAGTATCACACAGCAACTGGATAGGTGAAATACTTTGTTACAGTCAGGGTGTCCCACAGGGCTCTGTCCTAGGTACTTACTTGTTTAGACTGTATCTTTCAGACCCAACTTTTTCATCTGAGGTGTTCTACAGTCTACATGCAGATGACCTTAAACTGGGTAAACTGATCATCTGTGTGTTACAGATACGGCATGTCTGCAAAAGAACTCAACTATATTGACCATATGGGCACAGGAGAATAATATGCTAATAAACTAAGAGTATGAGATTTGGGAGGCAAACTGAAAGATGAATATTTAATACAGCACACAGTCGTTGAAAATGTAGATTCATTTAAGGACCTGGGTATATGAGTAGATCCAGCTTCGAGTTTTCTAATCATATCAACCAATTGGTTAATGATACTTAAAGAACTATAGGTTGTATAAAAATATTTATAAAGTCTAGGAAATCAGAAGTGATGAAGTCATTGTTTAACTACATTAGACCCAAACTTAAATAATAATATGGAAACCAAGAAAACAAGCAAGAGTAAACCGAAAAGAGTACAATAGAAATATACCAAGGGCATCCATGGATGTGAAAATTTATGTTACTATGAAAGACTAAAATATCTGAACTTGTACAGTGCCTCATAGATATCGAGGTGGCCTAATGGTTAAGGTGTTTGCCTTACAAACACAAGGTGCAGGGTTTGAGTCTCACAAGGGATTATTGGCTAGGCTTAAAATGACTCGCAAGGGCAGTTAGCCTAGTACTAATCTAGGAGTCTATGAGTCTAATAAAACACCTAATTCAGGTGTACAGGGCATTTAGAGACAGCTACTTCTGGGAATGTTTGGAGTTATCAAAAAGTAGTAGAGAATCATCAGACATCCTATACAGGAGATTCTATAGGAACACGAAGTGTACTAATTGGTTCTCTGAGAGAGCAGCTGATGCATGGAACAGACTACCAAATCACATTAAAGCAAGTACTAGCTAAGATATTTTTAAGAATAGCCTGGACACTTATTATGGGAACAACTGTTCAGGCATATTGGCAGGCTAGAAAGGCATTAGTGCTCATGCGTAAAATATTTGTATGTATGTAAGTATGCATGCAAGCCGCGGTAGTGCAGTGGCAGTGTTGTCGCCTCACAGCAAGAGGTTCTCCCATTCGATTCTCGGCTTGAGTGCCTTCTGTGTGGTGTCTGCATCTCCTCCCCGTGGTTGGGTGGCATTCGAAAGACATGCATGATGGGTGTGCCTTCGTTGAAGGTTGGGTGTTGGGCTGGCACCTCGGGATCCATAAAAATCTACTGCCAATCATTAGCGGACCGGAGTTCTGCTGTGGCGACCCCTAACCGGGAAAAGCCGAAAGAAGAACAACATGTAAGTATGCATGCATGAGTGTAAGAGACATTAGGAGGGGAGAGAAGGCTACTTTGCAGGAAAGTGTAAGGCAAAGATCAGGGAAAAGGGAAACAGGGTTAGCAACATAAGAAGAAAGTATAAAGGGATTTTCTTGGAATGCTAACAGTTTGACAGATCACACTGAAATATCTGGGATACTAGGTAACATTCTGCTGCACATATTGCTGCACTGCAGAAGACACACCTTGGTAAGAAGGAGCACTGTAAGGTGATACAGAAAGGATTTAGATAAGGTATCTCAGTGCAGCTTCCCGGGGCAAGAAAGGTGAAAGCTAGACTGGCTGGGATGTAATTTTGGTATAACACAGATTTTTGCTAAGAGGATACTTCACTCACCCAATAATAATTTCATACCATCAGCCTATACAATTGAGTCTTACAATACCCCAGAGACTCAGTTATCAGGCAGTGGAGATTTTCAGTGAGCTGGACTAGGAACATGGGAAGATACAGAAGTTATCTAGTAGTGATAGGGCATATTAACTAATATGGGCATAGTGGAAGGGGATACAAATCTAAACTGGGAAAACCTTGAAGTTCTAAGGGAGACCTATCAGGGAAAAGGCGCAGAGTTCATGGAGAGTAGGACAGAGCATTTACCTGACAGATACAAGAGAACTAGCAGAAGTACAAGAAATGGGTGACCAAATGAACCAAAGAGAGAATCTGTACATCAGGAAGGTAAAAGAAAGAGCTGACAATCCTTTGTTAAAGTTATGAAAGTCTAAGACAGCCTCTCTTAAAAAGTTTATTTTGAAAACTCAGTCAAAATGCAAAACACAATGGAAAAAAGACTTGGTCTACATAAAGTAGAGAGGATAGTATGGAAACAGGGATTCCTGGACAGGAGTAATTCATTTAAATGCTAGAGAAATAGAAAAATACTTAGGGAGTTTTATCAGGACATACACAAGAAGCAGAAAGTGGGAAATGACTAGGGCATGGAGGAGTAAGGGAGTTCCTATCAAGGATAACCATGTCAGATTTAAAAGGAGGGGACATCGAAGCATTAATGGAATCCTTAACAGTGGAAGGAATAAAGACACATTAGAAAGCAAGAAGTGGGAAAAGTCACTAGGTATGGATGGGATCTCAAATGAGGTGTGGAATAAGAAAACAGCAAAAAGCACCAAAATCTGGTGGGTAATATTTAACAAAGTACTAAAAAGAAAAGCAGATTCCCATGTTGTGGAACAGTGCAGTTTTATATTCCCAATAAATAAAGGCAAGGACCCCATAAACAAATTTTCTTATAGGCTTCTATCAGTATTTAGTCAGAATTACAAAATCTTAATGTCCATCCTATTGGCTAGATTAACCAAATATATGACAGAGCTGATACAACAGAGCCAGTTTGCTCCAGGAAGAAAGACCAGTGAAAATGGATTAATTACTTGACAATACTATTTAACTATTTTACTACAAGAAGAAGCATGGAGGAAAAATACCCCATTATTATTGGTTAGCTTAGATGCTGAGACCACCTTTGACCATGTCCCTTAGGTTTTCCTCTGGAAGGCGATGAAAAATTTAGAATAATGGAGACTTTTATAGCAACTTCATAAAGCTGTTAAAAGTGGTAGGTCATCTTATGGAATCAATAAGTTTAAAGAGAAGCACAAGGCAGGGCTGTCCACTTTCCCTGATGCTCTGTTCTCTACTTAGAATCCCAAGCTCAAAAGGTACGTCGGGCAGAAATCCGTGGATACAAGTGGGACAAGAAACAGAAAAAAAATATTGTTATTTGGATGATATGATAGCATACCTGATCAAACCAAATAACATAAGGTACTTAGTTGTGCTTATAAGATTTTGCTACAATATCAGGCTACAAAATTAATAACTAAGGCAATACCAGTTTATTAGTCCAACAGTACCTTTCTTTATGGGAGTATTGCAGAATGTGGTACCTGGGGTTATTGGTTACCAGAGACGTCAAAAACACCACTTGAAGCATGGAGATAACAGAAAAAACTAGACACTACTTAACAGAATGGGAGCTCCTGTCTCAAGACCTAGATAATAAAATCCAACCCTATACATGTTTATTGTACAACTATTTCTATAAACAAGGCAATAAAAAAAAATAAATAAATGACTGAAGAGGTTAGCTTAGCATATTAAAGGGAGTAAATCACTGACGAGGCAAAAAAACACAGCTACAGAACATCAGCACAGTACATTGAAAGGAAGGTAATAAGTCAACTAACTGAGGAAAATGAGAGGGTCAGGCCTTGTCAGTGTTTTTATATAAGCAACACAGCCAAAAGGACAGGAAGGAAACTTATTCTTTTACTGATGACATGATAACACAGGAGGGTTGATACATAAACACGTGCAGAAAAGATGAAAAACTGTTTATCAGGCCTGTAGTGCCATGTCAGGAGGCTTAATAAATATGAGATAGGAAAGGTGGTTTAACCTCAGTGTGGTCTATATTCAAACATACTTACTGAATGAACTGAACACCATATGACATGCAACACATCCAGATCATTATTCTCAGAACTATAAGCATATATAACATCCTCCTACTTCAGAAATAACAAGCCTCTGGCCTCACGGATAACATCCAGAACCTGTTTACTGAGGTTGGCAGATTGGTTTGGGGTTGGGGAATAAGCCAAGCTGCCAAACTGAGTGTCTGCAATTGGGGATGCATGAATTCACATTCCCTCTGGGTCAGTAGGTTTGGAATCTGAGGAAGATGCCAAGGGGGTAGCGGGGACAGGCTGCACAGCAAGAGGTAACAGTGTTGCCGGGGCCACTCTGGAGCTATAAGAATGGTCTGAAAGCTATCTAGGCATGCTGCACAGCCATCATCTCTTTTTGACTGATTTGCAGAGGGACTCGCTCTGGGCTCGATTGGCCCTGTATGCACCTGCCATCCAGGTGTGCACCTAACCATAGTCTAATGCTTCTGTGTTGAGGGTCTAGGTGTCTGGAGGTGGGGAGAAAGACATTCCCTATTATAGAGAGAAGAGTTTCCAGGTCTTGAGAGTGTTGGCACCAAAGGCTCTTTAAATACCACTGAGGTTTCCTCATATGCAGTCTGGCATATGGAATGAGTAGTATGCTAGATGCCATGAACCCTACAGCTTACAGGATCTTCCTTGCAGTTAGCTGGGGCCTGGTGGCTAGTTGAGAGAAGTAGGCTGTCAGGAATATTTGTTTCTCTGGAGTAAGGTATGCCATCTGTGATGCTGCATCCAGGCTTGCTCCCGAGAAGATTATACTTTGGGTGGGCACCTGTTTGATTTATTTTCGTTGATTACGTACCCTAGGGAGGTTAGTATGGTCTTTACAAAGGCCAGGTGCTTGAGCAGTTTTTCCTGGCTGTCTGCCTGAATAAGGCAGTCATCTAAGTATGGGTAAATCTGAATATTTCTTTGTCTTCAAAAGGCAATGGCCGTTGCCAGACATTTTGTGAAAACTCTGGGAGCAGTAGATAAGCCAAAGGGAAGCACAGAGGACTGAAAGTGTTGAGATCCTGCCCTGAAGTGGGGATATTTCCTACATGATTCCCTGACAGGAATGTGGAGGTAGGCCTCCTTTAGATCTAGGGTGGCTTGCCAAGCATCTTTGGAGAACATGGGTAGCAGCTACTGGAGGGTGAGCATTTTGAATTGTGGGATCACCAGGAAAGTGTTTAGAATGGACAGATCGAGAATGGGGTGCCAGGTGCCTGCTTTTCTGGGCACCAGAAAAAGTTTGGAGTAGAAACCTTGGCCTATCTGTTCTGCAGGAAAGTGCTGTACTGCCCTCATAGAAAACAGGGAAAGGATTTGCTTTTGTGCCCCTGCCCACTGATTTGGAGGTAGATCTGGGAACTCTTTTGGGGTTGGAAAGGTGTGGAAGGAAAATTTGTATCCCTGAGACACAATGTTCAGAAAGTACAGTTGTGTACACTTACCATAAATGTAGATGTTCAAGTGTATTCACTGTTGCAGTCATCACATTTGGGTTTATCTGCTTGCAGTAGTCCTCAGTCAGCCTGATTAAAAAAGTCTTGGGTCATGCGTCAGTTGCTGTCCATTCTTCCGTGAAGTCAGGTCATCAGGGGTATAAAACATGCAGCCAACGCCATTACATCAGTTTTTTCTTGCCCCAGATGTCAGGTGCCCTCCCTAATGGGAAGCAATTAAATCTATAAATATACAAGCTTATACCTTCAACAGAAAAGCAAATACACCAAAAACCTTTAGAGCATAATAGAGGAGAGTAGAGGTATAGCCAACAGAAGTAAGGGGGCTGGAGGGAGGGTAACCAGGACTGCAACAGTGAATACACTCAAACATCTACAATTATGGTAAGTGTACAAAACTGTACTATGTTCTTCGTGTTTCATTGTTTCAGTCATCACATTTGGGTAGATTCCCAATGCTAAGGATGGGAGGAGGAATTTAGATAGCATTAGGACCATCTATAAGGCCCTACAAAACTGCAGTGTCAAAGCCAGCTCTGGATTTACAGAAAATTGGCAGATGGCAATGCTTGGTGAAAGTATGTACAGAACTCCAGGTAGCAGCTTCTAGGATGTCCCTGGTAGGGGCGCCTCTAAGAAAGGATGTAGAGGTAGATGCAGCCCTGGTTGAGTGGGGTCTAATCCCCTGTGGGATAGGTTTTTCATGGTGCTTGTGGCAGAAATTAATACAATGGCCTATCCATTTGGAAATGGTTTGCTTTGAAATAGCCTTCCCCTCTGCCCCTGCAGCAAATGCCACCAGCAGTAGATTTCCTTTGAGGTTTTGTCCTGTCCAAGTAGAATCTAACTTGTCTGTGCACATCTAAGGAGTGCAGTATCCGTTCCCCTTTGTTCTGTGGATTAGGAAACAAGGTTGGCAAATGAATGGACTGATTGAAGGCCACACTGGATACCACCTTGGGCATGAAGGAGGGATTGGTCCTGAGAGACACTGTGCCCGCATGAAAGATGATGAAAGGCTCCAGTGCCATAAGGGCCTGTAATTCAGATACCCTTCTTGCTGAAGTGATTGCTAAAACGAAAGCTGTTTTCCAAGAAAGGAATTTTAAGTTTGCAGTAGCAGCTGGCTCGAAAGGAGGAAGAGTGAGTTTTTCCAATACAATGTTAAGGTCAAATGCTGGAGATGGAGCTCTCCTGGGTGGTCATAAATTTTTGACCCCTCTGAGGAAGTGCTTGAGCAGTGGATGAGAGAAGTGGGGAGGTTCTGTGCTATAATGAGCTGAAATGGCTGAGGCGTCAATTTTGATGGAGGAGAAAGACAGGCCCTTGAGAAGCATCTCAGTTAAGTATTGTAAAATCTGAGATAAACTGGGCACTGCTATGCTCATCCCCGGAGACTGGTTCCAGGCACAGAATCTTTTCCATTTTTCAGCATGAGATTTTCTAGTACTAAGCCTCCTTACCTCTAAAATGATATCCATCACTGGTTTACTGAGGGATGGTAAAGGAGAGATTAGGCAATTAGCCAGGCTGCTAGGTTCAGTGTTTGAAGCTGAGAGTGCAAGATCTGGTTCTCCTACTGAGACAATAAGAGTAGGAGTCTGGGGCAGGTGCCATGGGGCCAACAGTGACACACTGCGCAAGGGGGGGTACCAGTGTTGGTGTGGCCAGTCTGGTGCAATCAAAATCGTCCTTGGTTTGTCTTCTTCGATCTTTAGTAGTACTTTGGAGAGCAGAAGAAGAGGAGGAAAGGCATAAACTGATAGTTTTTCCCAGCTGAAAAACAGAGCATCCACCTTCTAAGCTTGTTTGTGGGGAGTCCATGTGCAAAATGTGTCCAACTGATAGCTCTGGGGGGAGGCAAACAGGTCTATATCTGAGCTCCCCCATTTGCTTGTCAACATGTTGAAAATCCTTGGTTCCAGTTTCCACTTATGTGGGTCCATGAGATTTCTGCTTAGTTCATCTGCCAGTGCATTCAGTTTTCCTGGCAGGAACTGAGCTTGTAGATTCATTTGGTAGCTTAGCTCAGGGCTGTGTTCCACAATGCCATGGCTAGTCTGCAGAGGGGGTATGAATGTGAACCTCTCTGCTTGTTTATGTACCACATAACAGTGGTGTTGTCCGTCTTTACCATTAATTGTCCTAGAAGAATGTGGTCCTTGAAGGCTGTCAGAGCATTCTGTATAGCTAACATTTCTTTTTGACTGATATGCAGGTGCATTTGACTTTGGTTCCATTTGCCCTGAATGCACTTCCCTGCCAGGTGAGCCCCACATGCATAGTCTGATGTGTCTGTTGTTAGGGTTTGGGTGGCAGGGGGTAGTGTGAAAGGTAGTCCCTTGTTTTTGTGGCAGGCCTCTGCCCAACAAAGAAAATCTAGGCGTAGGCAAGGTATGATAGGAATCAGTGCTTCTAGATCCTGAGAATGTTGACACCATAGGCTTTTTAGATACCACTGTAGATTCTTCATATGCAGTATTGCATATGGAATTAGAAGAATGCAGGAGGCCATGAACCCCAAGGCTTGTAGTATTTGCCTTGCAGATAACACGTTTTTTGTGGCCACTTCTTTGAAGTAGGTTGTCAAATTAATTTGTTTCTCTGGCATGAGGAAAGCCATCTGGGAAGTTGTATTCAAGCTTGTTCCCAGGAATATAATTTGTTGACAGGGTACCAGGTGTGATTTCTTTTCGTTTATGGTGTACCCCAGGCAACTTAGCACCCTTAGTACAAAGGCCAGATGATTCAAAAGTATGTCCTGGCTTTCTGCCTGAATTAAAACAATTGTCCAGGTATGGGTATATTTGAATATTTCTTTGCCTGCAAAATGCAATGACTGGAGCTAGGCACTTTGTGAATACCGTGGGTGCAGTAGATAAGCCAAAGGGCAGTGCAGAGAACTGATAGTGCGTGTAGCCTGCTTTGAAGCGTAGGTATCTTCTGCAAGATTCCCTGACTGGGATGTGCAGATATGCTTCCTTTAAATCTAGTGTTGCCAACCAGGTGTCTTTTCCTAGCATAGGAAGCAACTGGTGAAGAGTCAGCAACTGGGATTTTGGAATCACCAAAAAGGTGTTTAGAGTAGACAGGGCCAGGATAGGACACCATGAACTGTCTTTTCTGGGTACCAGGAAAAGTCTTGAGTAGAAACCTTGTCCCTTTTCCTCTTCTGGTACCAATTGTATAGCCCCCATGGTTAAAAGAGAAAGTATTTGCTTTTGGGCCACTGCCCACTGATTTGGGGGTAGATCTGGCCATCTGCATGTGTTGGTAACATGTGGAAGTGAAATCTGTATCCCTGGGACACTATATTTAGAACCCATTTGTCCTGGGTAATAATTTCCCAGTTCTTTGCATAAAGAGCAATTGTTCCCCCCAAAGGGGCAGTTAGTGGAGAAGTGCTTGGAAGTTTTAAAAAGAAGTCATTGAGACAGTTTACCATAGGGGGCAGTTTTATTACTCCCAGATTTGGAAGTGGAGGCCCCCCACTGCTTAGTCCTGTACGTACCCTGGGACTGAAGCCTGGGAGCTCTGCTGGATCTGGGTTTGAACTGAGAAGGTCTGGAAGAGGCAGGAAAGGACCAATTCTTGGAAGGCCAATGCCTACTAAACCTTGGAGGTTGTACTTGTAAAAAATATTTAACAGTTTGCATAGATTTTGCTTTTTCTTCCATCTTTTTAAGAACTACTTTTGCCTTGTTGCCAAACAGGCGGTCCTGTTTTAAGGGAGCATCCAGTAATTTTGCTTTAACATGATCTGGCAAGGATTGCTTTTTAAGCCAATCATGTCTTCTAAGTACAGAGTACAGACCCAGTTACAGCAGCCCTGCAAGATGCCTCTAGGGAATCAAAACCACATTGCAAAGTATGTTTTCCAGCTTCTGTAAATCCTTATTTTCAGCACAATCAGGAAACAACATCATTTTCTGTTTAAGCAATCCAGTAATATGTTGCTGATACTTTAACATATAAAACTGGCAGTTTAAAGCCCTAATGGCCAAAGTTGCAGAAGTGTATACCTTCTGACCTCATCTATCCATCTCCCTGGAGTCTCTATCAGAGGGGGTAGGATTTTTGGCAGCAGTAGCTTTAATACCCTTGGGTCCCTGTGAAATGGTCTCAGGGTCCGCAGTAGGATTTTTAAAAAGGTAACTTGTGAGAGTCAGGGACCCTGTAATATCGGTCAGGTTTTCTGGGAGCAGGGGGTAAAGAGTCAGGAGTCAAGCTAGATTCCAAAAAGGCATCATCTCATCGACAATGTCTAGTACAGGAGGTATGGTTAAAGGCCTGTGCTGGGGGCAGCAGTAAGAAACCTCTAAGCCTCTTTTTAGAATCACAGAAATCCTGACCTTCCCAACGAAAATGCTCCCTGAGAGTATGCAAGGTTTCACCAAAAGAGAAATCCTCTGTGAGAGAAGCAGAGGGAATAGAGTACTCAGCATCAAAATCCTCATAGGTAGATAAGGGAAAACCCTGGTCATCAGAGGAAACAGAAAATTCAGAATCCTGGTCAGAAATATCATAAGCAAACTCAGTCCTAGGTCTCTTACAGGGGGAAGGCTGGTTTCCCCTGAGTAAAGTAATAAGGTCTGCAGCCATTCTTATCATTTGTTTTTTAGGCATAGAGGCCTGACCATGCAGTCTGGGCGTCAGTTTTCTAGGTATGCTACGAGTTTTAGGGCTTGAAGAAGAAGATAGCATTGGTTTAATACGCAAGTCAGTAGGCCTGAATACACCCTCAGAAGCCAGTGCCTGCACACAGCGGCTGTGGACCCATCCAAGGTAGAGACATCCGCAGGTTCCACAACTGAAGCATCTTGCGGCATACCGGACTCCAAATGGGTCTCAGTAGTAGCCTGCGAATCTTAAGTAGGGGGTATCAGGGGCTGCGAAAGCACCTCACTGAGTACTAGCGAACTGGCGAATGGCTTAGGAGAAGCGTCATAGGCAGCTTTGGACCTAGACGGCCTGTCTCTCTTTATCTTTGTGTTTTTTCAGAATGTCAGTAGTCAGATGGCTTACCAAAGACATATCAGGATAATTGAACAGAGCACCAAAATATTTAGAAGAGAAAATATACAGACGACGGATATTTCTTGGTTTAAATAAGGCACAAAGCCGACAGCGAGGTACGTCGTGGTCAGGGCCTAGGCAAGGAATACAGTACGAATTAAAGTCTTTATGAGGTATTTGCTTTCCACAAGTAATGCAATTATTTACTTTTACTGACATTGGTTTAGAGCAAGAAAAAGATTCTCCAACGGGGTACTTAGCTTTTAGTTGAAGACTTTGGTTTTGAAACTCGAAAATGAAAATTTCAGGAGTCGGCCGACCGGCACTTGCGAACTGCTTCTGCATCGGGCATTGCACAGCAAGAAAGACTGATGTAATGGCATCGACTGCATGTTTTATACCCCTGACAACCTGATGTCATGGAAGAAGGGACAGCAACCGACGCAGGACCCAAGACTTTGCTAATCAGGCCGACTGAGGGCTACTGCAAGCAGATAACCCAAACGTGATGACTGCAACAGTGAAACACGAAGAACATCCCAGTGGTCCTTGGTAATGGTGGCCCACGTGCTTGAGTGAAAGGAGAGTTTTCCTCCTAGGGGTAAGTGAATGTGGGCAGAGGGAGGGGGTGGAGGAGGTGAGACATTGTGAGTTCTTACCATAAGGGGGTGACTTAAGAACTCCCTGGTTTGGAAGTGGAGGTAGTCCACTGCTTAGATCTCTGCATTCCCTGTGGCTGCTGTCTGGGTGGTCTGCATCCACAGGGCCTAGGCTGGGGTGGTTTACTGGGAGCAGGAAAGGACCAGTGTTTGGAGGGAAAATGCCTGCTGACCCTAGGGGGCTGGACCTGCAAGAAATCCTTAACTGTTTGCATAGATTTTGCTTTTTCTTCCATCTTTTTTATGACCTCTTCTGCCTTAGTGCCAAATAAGTTATCTTTGTGCAAGGGGGCATCCAACAATTTAGATTTGACATGGTCTGGCAGAGGCTGTTCCTTAAGTCATTCATGCCTTCTAATAACAGATCCAGTGACTGCTGCCCTGCAAGAAGCTTCTAGGGAATCAAAACCACAGTGCAAGGTGTGTTTAAGTTACTTGACTTGCAGAATGCATTAACTCTTGTAAATCTTTAGATTCTGCCCAAGCAGGAAAGGAAGACATTTTTGTTTAAGGAGTTCCAAGGTATGTTGCTGAAAATTTCAGCATATGGAACTGACAATTTAGTGCCTTGATAGTAAGAGTAGCTGAGGTGTATACGTTTTTACTCTGTCCAATCCTCGGGAATCCCTGTCCGAGGGCGTGGGATTGTTAGCAGAGGTAGCATTAATCCCCTTTGGCCCTTGAGAAATGACCTCCGGGTCAGCTGTACGATTTTTAAAAAGATATTTGTGTGGGTCAGGGACTCTATCGTACCTGTCTGTTTTTCTGGGAGTAGGGGTAAGGGCGTCAGGAGTTAAGCTGGATTCGAGGAAAACATCCTCCACAACATCTAGGACTGGGGGATGGCCAAGGGTCTGTGTTGTGGAAGACAGTACAGTTGTGTACACTTGCCATAAACGTAGATGTTCAAGTGTATTCTCTGTTGCAGTCATCACACTTGGGTTATCTGCCTGCAGGTAGCCCTCAGTCGGCCTTAATACAAGAGTCTTAGTATTTCTGCGTCGAATGCTGTCACTTCTTCTTTGACGTCAGGTCATCTGGGGTATAAAAACAAGCAGCCAATACCATTACAGTTTTTCTTGCCACAAATGTCAGGAGCCCCCAAAACCACCACCAGTAAAAAGTAAATATCAATACCATTAGGAATAGTCATAGAGAGGAGAGACAGAAAGAGAGAGAGAACCAGGGTGCTGGAGGGAGGGAAACCAGGACTGCAATGGTGAATACACTTGAACATCTACATTTATGGTAAATGTACACAACTGTACTATGTTCTTCGTGTTTCACTGTTGCAGTCATCACACTTGGGTTGATTCCCAAACCTGAGGAAGGGTGGAGGCAGTCAAAAAGAGTTAGGGCTGGCTAGTAGGCCCTGCAAGACTGCTGTAGCAAATCCTGCCCTGGATTTGGAAAAGACAGGTAAGTGGTAATGCTTGATGAAGGTGTGTACAGAACTCCAGGTTGCAGCTTCCAGGATGTCCCTAGTAGGGACTTCCCTGAGAAATGCTGTAGAGTTAGAAGTAGCCCTACTGGAATGTGTTCTGACCCCCTAAGGGGTTGGTTTTCCACGGTGCTTGTAGCAGAAATGAATGCAGTGTGCTATCCATTTGGAAATGGATTGTTTAGAAATGACCTTGCCCTCTGCAACTGTTGCAAAGCTGACTAGCAGCTGGTCAGATTTTCTGAAAGGCTTAGTCCTATCAAGGTAGAACCTGAGCTATCCCTGCACGTCCAAAGAGTGCAAAATCCTTTCCCCTTTATTCTGAGGGTTAGGGAAGAAGGTTGGCAAATGGATGGATTGGTTTAGGGCCACACTGGACACCACCTTAGGCAAAAAGGACGGGATAGTCCTGAGGGAAACCCTGTCAGCATGGAAGATAATAAAGGGTTAGACAGCCATCAGTGCCTGTAGCTCAGACACTCTTCTAGCTGAAGTGATGGCTAGAAGCAAGGCTGTTTTCCAAGAGAGGAATTTTAACTCTGCTGAAGCAGCAGGTTCAAAAGGGGGAAGCGTGAGCTTTTCCAGTACAAAGTTAAGGTCCCAAGCAAGGGTGGGTGTTCTCCTTGGTGGCCTTAAGTTGCTGGCCCCTCTCAGGAACTGTTTGATGAGAGGGTGAGAAAATAGAGGTGGCTCCGTATTGTAATGAGCCAAAATGGCAGAGGCATGAATTTTCATGGAGGAGAAGGACAGGCCTCTGTGGAGTAGCTCTGCTAGGTAATCCAGGATTAGAGGTAAAGAGGGCCACTGCTGTGTCCTTTCCTTTAGACTGAATCCAAGAACAATATCTTTTCCATTTTTCCGCATAGTATTTCCTAATACTAGGCCTTCTGGCTTCAAGAATGACATCCAGCACCTGTTTACTTAGGGTTGCTGGTGGAGTATTCAAGAAATAAGCCAGGCTGCAAGATTTAGGGTATGCAATTGTGGATGCAAAATCTGTCCCTCCTGCTGTGACAGCAGGGTAGGGGTCTGGTGTAGGTGCCAGGGTGGCACCGTTGTCAGGCTGTGCAGGAGTGGGTACCAGTACTGGCGTGGCCAGTCCAGGGCAATCAGAATCGTCCTTGGCCTGTCTTCTTTTATCTTGAGTAGTACTCTTGAGAGAAGGGGCAGAGGGGGAAAGGCATAGATTGAGAGGTTTTCCCACTGAAAGGATAGGGCATCCACCTTCCAGGAACTGCTGTGAGGGTTCCTGGTGCAGAATTTGCTTAACTGGTGGTTGTGGGGGAGGCAAAGAGATCCACCTCTGGAGTCCCCCACCTCTGGATCAAAAGATTGAAGGTGCTGGGCTCCAGTTTCCACTCGTGTGGGTCTAGGAGATTTCTGCTTAAGTAGTCTGCCAGTGAATTTTGTTTGCCTGGCAGGAATTGAGCTTGTAGATGGACTTGGTTGTCCAAAGCTGTGCTTCACAGAGTCAAGGCTAACTTGTAGAGTGGGTAAGAATGGCTTCCCCCATGCTTGTTTATGTACCACATAACTGCGGGGTTGTCTGTTTTTATCAGCAGTTGTCCTGGAAGGATTAGGTATCTGAAAGCTGTCAGAGCATTCTGTACAGCTAGCATCTCCTTTTGGTTGATGTGCAGGAGAATTTGGATTGGGCTCCAGTGGCCCTGAATGCATTTGCCAGCCATGTGGGCTCCCCATGCATAGTCTGATGCGTCTGTGGTCAGGGTTTGGGCGGCATGGGGTAGAGTAAAATGCTGTCTCTTGTTGTGGTTGCATGCTTCTGCCCAACAAAGGAACTCTGCCCTTAGACAAGGTATGATAGGAATTACTGTTTCCAGGTCCTGAGAATGTTGGCACCAAAGACTTTTTAAGTACCATTGAAGTTTCCTCATATGCAGTCTTGCATATGGAATTAGCGGAATACATGAGACCATGAACCCAAGGGCTTGCAGTATTTTTCTTGCAGTTAGCTGGGTTCTGGTGGCCATTTGTCTGAAGTAGTCTGTCAGATAGACCTGTTTTTCTGAAGTGAGAAATGCCATCTGGGAAGTTGTGTCCAAGCTTGCTCCCAAGAATACAATCTTTTGACTAGGCACCAGTTGTGATTTATTTTTGTTGATGGTGTACCCCAATGAAGTGAAAAGGCTTTTTACAAATGCCAGGTGCTGAAGCAATTCCTGGCTGTCCGCCTGAATCAGGCAGTCATCCAAGTATGGGTAAATTTGGATATTTCTCTGCCTGCAGTATGCAATGGCTGGTGCCAGGCATTTTGTGAATACCCTAAGCGCAGTAGATAAGCCAAAGGGAGGTGCAGTGAACTGATAATGCATAGATGCTACCCTGAAATATAGATATTTCCTGCATGATTCCCTGATGGGGATGTGCAGATAAGCTTCTTTCAAGTCTAGGGTGACGAACCAGGCATCCTTGGCTAGCATAGGGAGAAGCTGCTGCAGGGTAAGCATCTTAAATTTTGGGACCACCAGGAAGGTGTTGAGAATTGAAAGATCCAGGATTGGGCGCCAAGAGCCCTCTTTCCTGGGTACCAGGAATAGTCTGGAGTAGAAACCCTGACCCCTTTGTTCTACTGGAACTGGCTGAACAGCTCTGATGTTGAGCAGGGAAAGAAAGTACAGTTGTGTACACTTACCATAAATGTAGATGTTCTAGTGTATTCACTGTTGCAGTCATCACATTTGGGTTATCTGCTTGCAGTAACCCTCAGTCGGCCTGACTATCAAAGTCTTGGGTCCAGTGTCGGTTGCTGTCTCATCTTCCATGACATCAGGTAGTCAGGGATACAAAGCATGTAGCCGATGCCATTACATCAGTATTTCTTGCCCCAGATGGGGAGCAATTACATACACACACATATATATATATATATATATATATATATATATATATATAAGGTTATACCTCCAAAAAAAATTAAGCCAGAGGGCTGGAGGGAGGGTAACCAGGACTGCAACAGTGAATACACTCGAACATCTACATTTATGGTAAGTGTACACAACTGTACTATGTTCTTCGTGTTTCACTGTTGCAGTCATCACATTTGGGTGGATTCCCAAAGCTAAGGATGGGAGGAGGAATTTAGATAGCATTAGGACCAGCTATAACGCCCTGCGGGACCGCAGTGGCAAAGCCAGCTCTGGATTTAGAGAAAATTGGCAAATGGTAATGCTCGGTGAAGGTATGTGCAGAGCTCCAGGTAGCAGCTTCTAGGATGTCTCTGGTAGGGACACCCCTGAGAAAGGCTGTAGAGGTAGATACAGCCCTAGTTGAATGGGGTCTAATCCCCTGTGGGATAGGTTTTCCATTGTGCTTATAGCAGAAATTAATGCAATGGCCTATCCATTTAGAAATGGTTTGCTATGAAAAAGCCTTCCCCTCTGCCCCTGCAGCAAATGCCACCAGCAGTTGTTCAGATTTCCATTGAGGTTTAGTCCTGTCCAAGTAAAATCTAAGTCGTCTGTGGACATCTAAGGAGTGCAGTATCCGTTCCCCTTTGTTCTGTGGATTAGAAAAGAAGCCACATTGGATACCACCTTGGGCATGAAGGAGGGATTGGTTCTGAGGGACACCCTGTCCGCATGAAAGATGATGAAAGGCTCCACTGCCATAAGGGCCTGTAATTCAGATACCCTTCTTACTGAAGTGATTGCTAAAATGAAAGCTGTTTTCCAAGAAAGGAATTTTAACTCTGCACTTGCAGCTGGCTCAAAAGGAAGCAGAGTGAGTTTTTACAATACAAAGTTAAGGTCCCAGGCTGGAGTTGGGGCTCTTCTGGGTGGTCTTAATTTTTTGGCCCCTCTGAGAAACTGTTTGAGCAGTGGGTGAGAAAAGAGGGGTGGTTCTGTGTTGTAATGAGCTGAAATGGCTGAGGCGTGAATTTTGATGGAGGAAAAGGAAAGGCCCTTGCGAAGCATCTCAGTTAAATATTGAAGAATATGGGGTAAATTGGGTGCTGCAATGCCCATCCCCTGAGTTTGGCTCCAGGAACAGAATCTTTTCCATTTTTCTGCATAGGATTTTCTAGTACTAGGCCTCCTTGCCTCCAGAATGACATCCATCACCTGCTTACTGAGGGATGGTTACAGAGAGATCAGGTAATTAGCCATGCTTCCAGGTTCAGGGTTTAAAGCTGTGGAGGCAGAATCTGGCCCTCCTGCTGGGACAGCAGGGAAGGGGACTGAGGCAGGTGCCATGGTTCCAGCAGTGACATACTGCACAAGAGGGGGTACCAGTGCTGGTGTGGCCAGTCTGGTGCAATCAGTACTGTCCTTGGTTTGTCCTGTTTGAGCTTTAGCAGAACTTTCGAGATGAGAGGCAGAGGAGGAAAGGCATAAATGAGGCTTTCACAGGTGAAGGACAGGGCATCCACTTTCCAAGCTTGATTGTGGGAAGTCCTTGTGCAGAATTTGTCCAATTGGTAGTTCTGAAGGGAGGCAAACAGGTCTATTTCTGGATTCCCCATTTGTTTCTCAAAAGGTTGAATATCTTTGGTTCCAGTTTCCACTCGTGTGGGTCCATGAGATTTCTGCTTAGGTCATCTGCCAGTGAATTTAGCTTGCCTGGCAGGAATTGAGCTTGTAGGTGCACTTGGTAGCTTAAGGCTGTGTTCCACAGAGCCATGGCTAGTCTGCAGAGAGGGTACGAGTGGATTCCCCCCTGCTTGTTTATGTACAACATAACAGTGGTGTTGTCCGTTTTTACCAATAATTGTCCTGGAAGAATGTAGCCCTTGAAGGCTGTCAAGAGCATTCTGTACAGTTAATATTTCTTTTTGATTGATATGCAGGTGCATTTGATTTGGGTTCCATTTGCCCTGAATGCACTGCCCTGCCAAGTGAGCCCCCCATGCATAGTCTGATGTGTTTGTTGATAGGGTATGGGCGGCAGGGGGTAGAGTGAATGGCAGTCCCTTGTTTTGGTGGCAGGCCTCTGCCCACCAAAGTAACTCTATCTGTAGACAAGGTATGATAGGAATCATTGATTCTAGATCTTGAGAATGTTGACACCATAGGCTTTTTAGATACCATTGTAGTTTCCTCATATGCAGTCTTGCATATGGAATTAATAGAATGCAAGATGCCATGTACCCCAGGGCTTGCAGTATTTTTCTTGCAGATAGCTGGGTTTTTATGGCCTGTAGTTTGAAGTAGACTGTCAAATGAACTTGTTTCTCTGGCGTGATATAGGCCATCTGGGAAGTTGTATTCAAGCTTGCTCACAGGAATACAGTTTGTTGGCAGGGTACAAGATGTGATTTCTTTTCATTTATGGTGTACCCCAGAGACGTTAGCAATTTCTTTACAAATGCCAGATGATTTAATAGTATGAACTGGCTTCCTGCCTGAATTAGACAATCGTCCAGGTATGAGTATATCTGAATATTTCTTTGCCTGCAAAATACAACGACTGGAGCTAGGCACTCTGAATACCTGGGGAGCAGTAGAGAAGTCAAAGGGCAGTGCAGAGAACTGACAGTGCATGTAGCCTGCTCGGAAGCGTAGGTATCTTCTGCAAGATTCCCTTATCAGGATGTGCAGGTAGGCTTCCTTTAAATCCAGTATTGCCAACCAGGCATCTTTGCCTATCATGGGAAGCAGCTGATGAAGAGTTAGCATCTTGAATTTTGGGATTACCAAAAATGTGTTTAGGATAGACAGGTCCAGGATAGAACGCTTGGAATTGCCTTTTCTGGGTACCAGGAAAAGTCTTGAGTAGAAACCTTGCCCCCATTCTTCTTCTGGGACAGGCTGAATAGCCCTGATGCTTAAAAGAGAGAGAGAACTTGCTTTTAAGCCTCTGCCCACTGATTTGGTGGTAGGGCTGGCCAACCATTTGGGGTTGGTAAGGAGCGGAAGTGGAATCTGTATCCTTGGGAAACTATATTTACAACCCATTTGTCCTGGGTAATGAGTTCCCAATTTTTTGCATGCAGGGCAATCTTTCCCCCTAAAGGAACAGTCAGTTGAGCAGGACTTGGAAGGTTTAAAGTTAGGTCATTGAGACAATTTACCATGGGGGGGGTCTTACTACTCCCTGCTTTGGAAGTGGGAGCCCCCCACTGCTTAGGCCTGTGAGTAATTTGGGACTGAAGCCTGTGTGCTCTTCTGGATCTGGGTTTGGACTGAGAAGGCCTGGAAGAGACAGGAAAGGACCAATTCTTAGAGGGTCAATGCCTACTAAATCTGAGAGGCTGTACTTGCAGGAAATCTTTAACAGTTTGCATAGATTTAGCTTTTTCCTCCATCTTTTTAAGTACTTCTGCTTTGTTGCCAAACAGGCAGTCCTGGTTTAAGGGAGCATCCAGCAATTTAGCTTTAACATGATTTGGCAAAGATTGCTCCTTAAGCCAAGCATGCCTTCTAAGTACAGACCCAGTGACAGCAGCCCTGCAAGATGCCTCTAATAAATCAAAACCACATTGCAAAGTATGTTTTCCAACCTGTTCAGCAGAATGCATTAAATCCTGTAAATCTTTATTTTCAGCACAGTCAGGAATCAACATTATTTTCCGTTTAAGCAATCCAATAATATGCTGCTGATACTTTAACATATGAAACTGTCAGTTTAAGGCCCTAATGGCCAAGGTTGCAAAAGTGTATACCTTCTTACCCCATCTATCCAATGCCCTGGAATCTCTATCGGAGGGGGTAGGATTTTTGGCAGTAGTAGCCTTGGGTCCCTGTGAAATGGTCTCAGGTTCCGCAGTAGGATTTTTAAAGAGGAACTTGTGAGAGTCAGTTACCCTGTAAAACCAATCAGGTTTTCTGGGAGCAGAAGGTAAAGAGTCAGGGGCCAGGCTAGATTCCGAGAAGGCATCATATACAATGTCCAGTACAGGAGGGATAGCTAAAGGCCTATGTTGAGGCAGGAGTAAGAATTTCCTAAGCCTCTTTTTGGAGTCAGAGTAATCCTGGCTTTCCCAGCAAAAATGCTCCCTAAGAGTATGCTAGGTTTCAACAAAAGAGAAATCCTCTGGAGAGGAAGCAGAGGGAATGGAGTCCTCTGCATCAGAATCCTCATAGGTAGAGGAGGGCAAATCCTACTCAGAGTAAACAGAAATTTCAGAATCCTGCTCAGAAGAAATAGAAGGAAAATCAGTCCTAGGTCTCTTAGAGGGGGAAGGATGGCTTCCCCTGATTAGAGTAATAAGGTCTTCAGCCATTCTTATTTGTTTTTTAGGCATGGGGGCCTGACCATGCGGTCTTGGCGTCAGTTTCCTAGGCATTGATTGATTTTTAGGCCTTGAAGAAGGCGGCGGCATTGGTTTAATATGCAAGTCAGTAGGCCTGAATACACCCTCAGAAGCCGGTGCCTGCACAGCGGCTCCAAACCCATCCAAGGGAGAAACATCTGCAGGTTCTATAGTCGAAGAAGCATCTTGCGGCATACCGGACTCCAAATGGGTCTCAGTAGAGGCCTGTGAATCTGAAGTAGCGGGCATCAGGGGCTGCGAAAGCACCTCACTGAGTACCGGCAAACTGGTGACTAGCTTATGAGAAGCGTCGTCGTCAGCTATGGACCTAAGCAGTCTGTGTCCGTCTTTATCTTTGCGTTTTTTGGAAAGTCGGTAGTCGGTTGGCTTACCAAAGCCATTTCTGGATAATTGAAGAGAGTACCAAAATATTTTGATGCATAAATGAACAGACGACGAATAGTACGGGAACTGAATAAGGCACAAAACCGACACCGAGGTACATCATGGTCTGGGCCTAAGCAAGAAATGCAGTACGAATGAAAATCTTTATGAGGTATTTGCTTTCCACAAGAAATACAATTGTTAACTTTTACTGACATCGGTTTAGGGCAAGAAAAAGGATCCCCAACGGGGTACTCAACTTAGTTGAAGACTTCAGATCTGAAACTCAAAAACGAAAATTTCAGGAGTCAGCCGACCGGCACTTGCGAACTGCTTCTGCTTCAGGCACCGCACGGCAAGAAAGACTGATGTAATGGCGTCGGCTGCATGCTTTATACCCCTGACTACCTGACATCATGGAAGATGAGACAACAACCGACGCAGGACTCAAGACTTTGATAATCAGGCCGACTGAGGGCTACTGCAAGCAGATAACCCAAATGTGATGACTGCAACAGTGAAACATGAAGAACATCCTATATTTCAGCTTACAACCAACTAGGTGTCCGCATTTGCATCTGCAGTGATAAAAATTGTCTCAACTCCTAACCACAGCCAAGACAGCTTTGTCTCTGGGATGCCTCTGTGTGGCATTATCTTAAAACTTGTACACTTATCCCTCAGCCATTTTATATGGAATCTGGCAAATCTTCATGTCTAATACTCATGACAGGAATAGGTTTTTGCTGTATACATTTCCCAAACACAATACCCTTTCACTCCCTGATATGGCAGGCAGTTGAGAAACCCATTTTGGTTGAGCTGGTGTGCTTCCCAGACTTAGTTTTGCATAGCACATTTACAGATGCTTTTTTCTTTCAATTTTTTTCTCCTGCTTAGTACAACTGCTGATTGTTGTCCCTCCTTTGCTCCAGAAAACCTCTGTTTACATCATTCCCTATACCCATTTCCTCTTCCCTTCTTCTTTATGCTGTTTTCAACCCCTCCAGTTGTACCAGTCTAGATCGCCTGTCCTGTGAAAATTTCTTATCCTTTACTTTATTACTTCTCTAAACAAATATCTGCTACCCAAAGTTGTTTTCATCCCTTGTATTCTGATATTTCACAGTTGAATTAATGAATGTCTGCCAGCAGTACATGTTTTCAGTATTGTTTTGCAGTTAGAGAATGTATTCATCTTTTATTTAGATCTGACACGCATGGATTTAAACATGTACAAATGTAATCTTATGACTTCGCCTTACATTGGGAACTGTTGCAACCTTTACCTTTAATGTGCTTTTTTAAAGATGCAACACAAGAATATCAGGTTTATTCTAGGGTGCTAGATGGTTTCTAAGCAAAATAAATAAATTCCTGAAACCTCTAGTAGTAACACATTTCTTGGCATACTATGCAGCGGAGTCTCTGATGTATCAAGTTTGATAGTCCATTGGGTATGAAAAAGATGCAGCCAATTTACAGGTAAAAATAAATCAACAGCTATCGTCTCTAACCATCTCTAAAGCACTGTAACACATTTTATGGAAATGCATCAGACAGTTCTAATACCTGGCTAGAGTGACTGCATAACTCTCAACTGTTTACATTTTCACAGAATGTATAGATTTTTGCCTCATATTTTTGGTCTGCTTCTCATACAATTTGTGGCTTTCACTACAGATTGAAGTCATGAAATAATGATGTGCAATCAAGTTTCAAACTTCATACCCTTCAGTAAATGGATACAAACACAAATCCTGTTATTCTAGCAACTTTATAAGAGCAATATTTAAAATCTGTTCTTAATTTTTTGGGCATTTGTCCCTCAATAATAATAGGCTTTGCCTAGATTTCTTGCTCCAAGAGGTTGAGAGGTACAATGGCTGGTACATGCTTAACCATGAAATTCATATGCCTCAACTCCCATCTAGTCAAGCATCAGAATCGTCAGATACATATTTTATCATGTCTTACTTCTTACATATACTAAAAACACACGCAGGATTTGGAATAGTTAAAGTTAACCATTTGTTCCCATGTTTTTTTGGTCCAAGAACTTCAATGAGGTTTCAGTTGCAGGAACAATGTCCAACACTAACATAATAATTAGGAAACATCCCTCCTCACTGTATATCAAGTCCCCCATGTACCTGCATGTCAAAACTGCACCAGTACAACTCTCTTCTCCATTAACAACTAATTACTGTTCATTACCTGCAGCTTCTCACTTCCTCCTGTTTGACGTCCTTTTCTTTTCCTGTACTAATAGTCCCCCATCTGTCCATCCTCCTCATTATCCCGATACTGCCCCATCTGTCCATCCTCCTCATTATCCCGATACTGCCCCCATCTGTCCATCCTCCTCATCTTGATACTGTCCCCATATCTCCATCCTCCTCAATATATTGATACTGCCCCCATCTGTCCATCCTCCTCATTATCCTGATACCACCCCATCTGTCCCTCCTTTTCATTATCCTGATACTGCCCCATCTGTCTATCCTCCTCATTATCCTGATACTGCCCCATCTGTCCCTCCTTTTCATTATCCTGATACTGCCCCATCTGTCTATCCTCCTCATTATCCTGATACTGCCCCATCTGTCCCTCCTTTTCATTATCCTGATACTACCCCATCTGTCCATCCTCCTCCTCCTACTTGAAAATTATCAAACCTCTTCTTCTTTCGGCTGCTCCCGTTAGGGGTCGCCACAGCAGATCATCTGTTTCCATTTCTTCCTGTCCTCTGCATCTTGCTCTGTCACACCAACCAGCTGCATGTCCTCTCTTACCACATCCATAAACCTTATCTTAGGCCTTCCTCTTTTTCTGTTACCTGGCAGCTTCATCCTTAGCATCTTTTTCCCAATATACTCTGCATCCTTCCTCAGCACATGTCTAAACCAATGTAATCTTGCCTCTCTGGCTTTGGCTCCAAACATTCCAACCTGGGCTGACCCTCTAATATACTTATTCCTAATCCTGTCCACCCTCATCAAACCCAGTGCAAATCTTAACATCTTTAACTCTACTACGTCCAGCTCTGACTCCTGCCTTTCTGTCAATGCCACTGTCTCCAATCCATATAACATAGCTGGTCTCACTACCCATTTGTAGACCTTCCCTTTCACTATTACTGGTACTCGTCTGTCACAAATCACTCCTGTCACTCTTCTCCACCCACTCCATCCTGGTTGTACTCTCTTCTTCACCTCTCTTCCACACGCACCATTACTCTGAACTGTTGATCCCAAGTATTTAAACTCATCCACCTTTGCCATCTCTACTCCCTGCATCCTCACCATTCCTTTATCCTCCCTCTCATTCACACACATATATTCTGCCTTAGTTCTGCTGACTTCATTCCTCTTCTCTCTAGAGCACATCTCCACCTCTCCAGGGTCTCTTCCATCTGTTCCCTACTCTCACTACAGATCACAATGTCATCTGCAAACATCATAGTCCATGGGGACTCCTGTCTAATCTCGTCTGTCAACCTGTCCATCACCATTGCAAATAAGAAAGGGCTCAGAGCTGATCCTTGATGTAATCCCACCTCCACCTTAAACGCATCTGTCACTCCCACTGCAGACCTCACCACTGTCACACTACCCTTGTACATATCCTGTACCACTCTTACATACTTCCCTGACACTCCGGACTTCCTCATACAATACCACAAGATGTTCAAACCTACAAATTTAAAACGCACACTAACAAGTGGTGCTGTATTATACAAGAAATATAATTTAATACAATCAGGATGGTGCAAATAACACATGTATATATGCATGGTCCAAAACTTGTGCAAGGGGCCCATGGTTAGAAAACAGCCCAAAGGTAAACTTAATCTACCACTGGCTAGATGCATTTTCTTTGAATGTGGGTTTCAATGCCATTTCAATGAATGCAAGTTTCAAAGGCAGAGAAACTTACTTTTCATGCTAAGTCTGTTTTCATTGTGAGGCTCTATTGTTTTGTTTATCAGATGGCTATCAATGTTTTTGCTAAAAAAAAATGAAGTAAATAGAATGATTAATGCTTATTAAGATGGTAATTTTCCCTAAATATTATTTGTCTTAAAATCTTTAATACTATCTCCACCAAAAAAAAATTGATGAAGATAAATATTATTCTACTTAACTTTTTAGCATCCTAATATACCAATAGTTTCCTTTGATTGGTACAGGAAAGGTTGAGATAATGGGGGAATAGGATTCCCCGATATTCAATTGTACTCTACTTCCACAACTGTAAAAATTATAGCTTTGTGGATAACTTCATCTTATGATTCAAAATGGAAACACATACATCAAGAAATATTATTAGTAAATAAGTATATTACAACCAGTCATAAACAAATGGTCCTTAATAGTTTTATCTGGTTATTAAAAGATTTTTGCATAAATGGAATTGCATCCTCTTCTCAAATTTCCTATTTAAATAATATCATTTCTTCTTTCCAAAAGTTCACACATTCTAACCATTGTATTAAAGACTTAACATTTTCTAAGTTTCCAATTGCATATACAAATGACTGCTTAGAATCTCATAATGTCAACAAAATGCTAGTATTGAAACAAAGTAACTTAATTTATTGGCATTAATTCATAAATGGCACTGATATATATATATATATATATATATATATATATAATGTTAATAATTTAAGGTCCAAATACAATCACGATTCTGACAATTGGTTAATTTTTACAAATATTTAGAGACTTTGTGAACACAGAGATTAATAAGCTATTTAACCTAGATAAGAAATTGTTGCCCAAATTATTGGAATTCTTAATAAATATGAATAATAATGTAACGAAAAATAAATATTTGTCACAAATTTATACAAATCTTAATTTTTGAGTAGTAGTTCCAAAAGGAATTGTCTAAATACGTGAAGTCTAACTTAATAATGAAGACTTCTCTGAAAAATACAAGAAAATAATAATAAAATCCACAGATAAAACCACATCTTCATTATACTGGAAAATTTTCAAATGGAAATTCTTAAACAGATCTTTTGTCACTCCTAACAAAATTACAATTATGGATGAATCAAAAAGAATTAAATGCTGAAGATGTGACTCTGAAATAATAGCTGATTGGATGCATATGGTATATGAATGTGAAGTTATCTACCCTTTTTGGTAATAAATTAATGTCATTCAAGCTCTATGGTTAGATATGTAATATTTCTAAATCTTTAGTTTTATTTAATGCTCCAATTCCTGAAGTAATTCCAAAAACACAAGTGCCTCTTCTTTAGTCTACTCTGGCTACAGCCTGAAAAGTAATTACTAAAAACTGGAAAAGTAAAGTTACCCCTCTAGTACTGAATTTATTAGTAAGGCAAAAAATGTTTGCAGTAGTGAACTGCATACTACAAAAGATGAGAACATTTAATGATGAGAACCTTCTGCTATTATACATGGATATAAATCTTGGCTTAAACGTAAAGACTCGCTTCAAAATATTAATTCCTGTTGATATGTACAACTTTGATGTATTGATCAGCTGTGGACCTATGTAAATAATTTGTTTTATAATTGATTTGTTTATTGTTTCAAACCAAATAAACAGTTTAAACAATGTTTAAATACCTCTAATCATTGTAGAAGCAAAAAAGTGAGTGACATTTTCCACTGTGAATCAACATATCTAGGTACATTGAAATTGTATGCACAATTTAACTAACCCCGAGTTGCATTGGAAGAGTAGCACTTCTGTTTCAGTAAGCCAGTCTAGCTACCAAAACTGTAATAATGACCCCAGATCAGTACAAAGCTTTGCACAGAAATGAAAAGATCAAAATTCAAAGCTGAGGCAGCTGCTTGTATCAAGTTTATGACTGTAGCTACTTAAACTCCTTTCTCCTCTGTGAAAAAAATGTTTCTACTCTGTGAAAAAAATGTAACCATGTTTTTTAAATATCAAAAATAACAAAAGCAAAAACGTTGTGAATTTTGCAGAAATCTAACATAACACCAGTAAAACCATGCTTAGTTTAGCCAATAAGCCTGAAGAGAAAACTTAGACAAAAATGACACTCCATTTTTTTTAATTCTCTAATCCAACTCAAGTTTCAAATAATTTACATATGTTATGATAATACTTAAGCACAAGCAACCTGCAGTAACATAGCATTTCAATAACTTTAAAAGAATTAGAACTAAGAGTCTTTAGCATTTCAATAACTTTAAAAGAATTAGAACTAAGAGTCTTCTTTTTAGCAACAAATAATCGCATATTATGAGCAACTTTGCATACATGGATAACTGCATTGACAGTACTGTGACATTGCAACAACTCAGAAAAAACATTTTCATAAAGGAACAGTACATTTACAAGCTGCAGATGAATGAAAACAGAATAAATTCCATGTATAAAAATAAAACAAATAGCCAGTTTTGAAGAAGAGATGGTATGGAAAGCCACCACATGACTGGACAATAATTCTGAAGAACGAGCAAGACTAGACAATACAATTTTGACAAAGGAATAAGATTGCATGGCTGTTCCCAAATCTGACAAATTTTAAAATGAATCTTGCAACGAAGCATATACATCCCAAATACATGGGTTAACATATCTAGCAGAATATTTTACCATCGAACATCGTACTTGAGAGACTAGACATTTCTTAAAACACTAAACAGCAATCCCAATGTTTTTCATACAGTTTTTCAAATGATCTATCAAAGTTATAAGTTTATGAAAGGAAGCTCCAATTATAACAAACATAGGATGCAGCTAGCTTGTAACTGGATTTTTCTGAAAATCTGTACATGCAAGTGCAAATTTAGCAAGATTCTGGTGACAATGTTGGCCATTTCACTATGAGATGTTTAACTCTTAACTCTCTAGCTCTAAAGGGGGCCGTGACTATACTACTTGCAGACATACCACCAAGTCATAATTTCAAAATCATTCTGGGACTTTATGATCAAACCAAACTTGTCTCAGAGTGTGCAGAAGCAGCAGCTATCAATATCAATTCATTCCAGCACCAGTAATTTTGAAATTGAGCACACTATTAGCAGCAACAGATAAAATGTCAGTTATTGTTAATTTACCAACATAGCAGGTTTACTGTGCCAAATAAAAAAGGCAAAGCACAAGAAAAATTACAAAAAAAAGTTTAGCTGAGTAAGGACACATTTCGGTATTTGTGTTAGCATGAAGAAACGAAATTATAAAAAAAAAAACTGTGCCTGCAAAAAACATCCTCTTTTGATAAAACGACCCTGCAACTACTAGCAAGCTAAATTGGCCTACCATAACATAAGCTGTTTACCTTGTAAGTGGAAAGACAGTCATCTGCACATGAAAGTAGTTTTGCACATATTGGGAACTGATCCTTCTCTCAATTAATTGTAGCCACAATATCTGCAGGAGAAAAAGACAGTGAAAAACAATCAAAGTTGGAACCAAAAAGGGAATGAATAATTATTTTTTGAGATCACAAAGGAGAGCAGTTATTATTCAACCATGTGAGAGTGACAGAGTTAGAACGCTTCATTTTCCTTTACTGTGTACTTAAAAGCAAACAGTTGACAGGTAATATCAGCATGGTAAGAGCAAGTAGAGGAAAAAACATCCTGTAATGCGTACCAGTGCATTAACAGGACCGCACTGTGCCAGTCCAGCAATGCATCTACAAGCAGGAAATGTGCTGTATCAATGTGTGTGTCAGGTAGGGAAATGTTCTAAGGTTTGACAAAATGGTGCGATCACCTTAGTCTCACAGGCTGCTTCTCATTTTCTGCAGCTAGAGGCTTTCCAGAATATGCCTGAAAAAGCACCATCTTGGATCACTGCATTACTCTGGTAAACAAATTGAAATAAACAAATGATATACACTCAGAGGCTAACAAAAGAAGCAGCACACCAGCTGCCTACAACATCAATCTGAGTAAGGGGTGTTCACCTATACAAGCTGCTATTTAACAGGGTAGTGTGAAGAGACATACCAAGATAACAAGTCAGTGTTGGAACGATGTTTGTCTCAGACTGATTTTATGACTATACAAATGGATGGCAGAGTTTGTGCAGAGCTTTGAAATAATAATAATACATCTGTAATAGTGTGTTTCTAATGTACATGACACCCACCATACTTTAAGACCCTAAAATGACATACACTGGTGACGTCTTAATGACTAAGCCTTTTTGCAACTTTACTACTTCTCTGAACAAGGTTTATGCAAGGCATATGGATGACTGCTATACTTGAGTATCCTGTCTAAAGGGTGGCCACAGAGATAAATATCCACAATAGCCTATTCAGAATAGAGAAGTAATATAGAAAAAGTTCTACTGCTGACTCAGTCTCACAGTACATCACTTCACGCAGATGTGCAAGGAGGAAGACACACCCACACAGTAAACAAACATAACAAAACTACACAGTCAGCTCCCCTTCTGTAGTTAGGCTTTGTAGTATGTGGGAACGGCAAAGGAAGATCAGAAAGCTGTAAACTTTAGGCAGCATTCTTCCATAAAAAACAAACATGTAGAACAAACTGAATAGTACGATTTTGATAAAAATCACTTCTGTTACACAACCAGGACTAAACAAATTCTAAAATAACCAGCCTTGAGCATTACATAGCACAAGGAACAGACCACATTGGCTGTTCAGTTTCAGTATGCTTACATTCCAGATTATGTAAGTAACTTAAGTACACAAACTGATGGAGTGTGAGGCCACTACTGTCATCAAAATAATGCATTGCTCAGGAGATATGACCCTGCATACATGCGCTTGTGAGCGCGCACACGAGCGCATGCACACACACACACACACACACACACACACACACACACACACACACACACTATAGTGAAGTGCAAACTACAGTTGTGTACACTTACCATAAATGTAGATGTTCAAGTGTATTCACTATTGCAGACATCACCTGTGAGTTATCCCTGCTGTGGTAGCCGGCCGGCCCGAATACAAGAGTCAAATGTTTTCCTAAATCGGCTGCTGTCACTTGTTGACTGACGTCACGTCGTCAGTGCTATAAAGCAAGGCAGCCAACGTCATTACATCAGTTTTTCTTGCCCTAACCAGTCAGAATCCCAAAGAAATATGGTAAAAGCCACCGTAAGAAGCTTATGTCTCCCTAAGGAAAGAGGATATAAGGGGGAAGGAGGGAGGGGAAAGTACAGTTTTGTACCTACCATAAATGTAGATGTCCGATAGGTATGCATCTGCAGTCCTAACATATGGGTTGTCCTGCCTCAGGCAGCCCTTCGGTCGGCCGGATTCCAAAGTCTGGGTCTGGCCTCGGCTGATGTCGCACTTCGCCCGACGTCGTAGCTGCTGGGGTATAAAGGCATCAGCCGACGCCATTTTCCTCAGTGTTTCTTGCCCCAGATGCCAGGTGCCCTCTAGGAAGGCTAAATTTGGATAAATGCAGATAATTCCAAACAGTAGAAAGCAAAATATATATACATATATACATACAAACAAATACACCATAATAGATTCCCCCAGCTAGCTAACAGAGGGGTAAGTACCCTAGGAATACCACAGAGGGGAAGGAGGGTGGGTAATCCTGACTGCAGATGCATACCTATCGGACATCTACATTTATGGTAGGTACAAAACTGTACTATGTCCTTCAAGGATGCATCTGCAGTCCTAACATATGGGTAGAATACCATAGCCAAAATGGGGGAGGAGGCACTAAGATAATGATGGTGTAGTTAAGATCCCTTGCAAAACAGCAGTTGCAAAACCTGCTCGGGATCTGGAGTATAAAGGAAGATTATAATGCTTGGCAAATGTATGCACGGAGCTCCAAGTAGCAGCTTCTAAAATGTCTTTGGTAGCCACTCCTGAGGAAAGCTGTAGTGGTGGCTGTAGCTCTTGTGGAGTGAGGCCTGATATTTTCAGGAGTTGTCTTTCCATGAAAAGAGTAGCAAAATCTAATGCAATTTCCTATCCATTTTGAGATTGTCTGTTTTGAAATTGCTTTTCCTTGCACTCCTGTTGCATATGCTACCAGAAGCTGGTCAGTTTTTCTGCTGGCCTTAGTTCTGTCCAGATAGTAGCGTAATTGTCTGTGCACATCCAAGGTATGTAGTAGTCTTTCCCCCCTGTTCTGTGGGTTGGGGAAGAATGTAGGTAAATGAATAGCTTGGTTCAATGATACCCTGGAGACCACTTTTGGCATAAAAGTAGGATTAGTTCTCAGAGACACTCTATCTTGATGGAAGATAAGGAAAGGCTGTACTGCCATTAATGCCTGTAACTCAGATACCCTTCTTGCTGAAGTGATTGCTAGCAGGAATGCAGTTTTCCAAGATAAGAACTGTAAGTCTGCTGTTGCTGCTGGTTCAAAAGGGGAAGTGTTAATTTTTCCAGCACAAAGTTGAGATCCCATGTAGGTAGAGGTGGTTTCCTTGGAGGCTTTACGTTTTTGATTCCTCTCAAGAACTGCCTGAGTAGAGGATGA
The DNA here is from genome assembly GCF_019279795.1 of Protopterus annectens. Taxonomy (NCBI): domain Eukaryota; kingdom Metazoa; phylum Chordata; order Ceratodontiformes; family Protopteridae; genus Protopterus; species Protopterus annectens. The sequence continues at coordinate 1,252,929,801 of NC_056727.1, forward strand.
GAGAAGACTGGAGGATCCATGTTGTACTCTGCTGAAACTGCTGATGCATGAATCTTAATGGAGGAGTAGGACAAGCCATTGTGGAACAGTTCTGCTAAGTATTCCAGGATGTGTGCTATATTTGCCAATGAGACATTTTCTCCCTTTGCTGCACTCCAAATGAGGTATTTTTTTCCATTTGGCTGAATATGTTTTCCTTGTGGAGGGTCTGCGTGCCTCCAGGATAATGTCCTTAATCCTCTGAGATAAATCTGCTTGATTTTGTTTTATGCAATATTCCAAGCAGTTAGCTGCAGTGTTTTCAAGTTTGGATGCAGGGTCTTGTAGTTGTTCTGTGTTAGAAGTAAGGGACATAGAGGTAGAGGCCATGAGTGTGCCCGAGACATGCTTCTCAGTAGCGGGTACCAATGTTGCCTTGGCCAGTCTGGAGCGATCAGGATTACCTTTGGCTGTTCCTCTCTGATCTTCAGTAGGACTTTGTACATCAAAGGAAGAGGTGGAAATGCATATGCTGTCAGGTTTTTCCAGCTGAAGGAAAGGGAGTCCACCCTCCAGGCAAGTGGGTGGTATACTCTTGAGCAGAATTTCTTCAATTGGTGGTTGTGTGGGGAGGCGAACAGGTCTATCTCTGGCATTCCCCATTTCTTTGTTATGGTTTTGAAGATATCTGGATGCAGCGTCCATTCCTGAGCATCCGTGGTAGTTCTGCTTAAGGTGTCTGCTAGTGAATTTTCTTTTCCTGGTACAAATCTGGCCTGCAGTTGAATGTTGAGATTCAGGGCCAAATTCCACAGGTCCATTGCCATCCGGCATAGAGGATATGAGTGTGTACCTCCCTGTTTGTTGATGTACCACATGACTGTGGTATTGTCCGTCCTTATCAGCAGGTGACCTTGTTGGAGGAATGGTCTGAATGCCTGGATTGCAAGTTTCACTGCCAGCATCTCCTTTAGATTTATGTGTAGATTCAGCTGGTCTTGGGACCATAGGCCTTGTATACACTTGTCCTCCATGTGAGCCCCCCAGCCTAGGTCTGAGGCATCCGTGGTGATGGTCTGACTGGGATGTGGTTTGTGGAAAGGCAATCCTCTCTTTATCTGAAAGGCCTGAGCCCACCACAGGAATTCTTTTTTCAGGCATGGAATTATTGGAATATGGGCTTCTAGACTGTGCTTGTGTTGAGACCATACATTCCTTAGGTACCATTGCAACTTTCTCATATGCAGCCTGGCATGCGGGATCAAGATTATGCAGGATGCCATGTAACCCAGGGCTTGCAGGACTTTCCTTGCAGTAAGCTGAGTTTGAGTTGTTAACGCCATGAAATAGACTGGTAGTTGCTTTTGTTTTTCCTCTGTGAGAAAAGCCATCTGAGGAGTTGTATCCAGTTCTGCACCCAAAAATGTTATCCTTTGGGATGGTACTAGCCTTGACTTTTGAATGCTGAATGTATATCCCAAGGCTTGCAACAGTTGTATGACATTTGCCAAATCTTTTGTTAATTTTGTCTTGTTGTCCGCTTGTATTAGGCAGTCGTCCAGGTATGGGTAAATTTGAATTCCCTGAAGCCTGCAATGAGCAATTACTTATGCCAGGCATTTCGTGAATACTCTGGGCGCAGTAGATAAGCCAAAGGGCAATGCTGAGAATTGATAATGCTCTGATCCTGCAAGAAATCTGAGGTGTCTTCTGCAATCTGGTCGTATAGGGACGTGCAGGTATGCCTCCTTGAGATCTAGAGTCACCAGCCAAGACTCCTTGCCCAGCATGGGAAGAAGTTGCTGGAGGGTAGGCATTTTGAATTTTGGAACGATGAGGTATGTGTTCAGTGCGGACAAGTCGAGAATAGGTCTCCATTGATTTTCTTTTCTTGGTACAAGGAATAGTCTGGAGTAAAATCCTTGGCCTTGTTCCATAGGTGGTACCTTTTCTATAGCTCTCATCCTTAGTAAGTTGTTGATTTGCTTTAGAGCCTCTGTTTTTTGGCTTGGTGGAAGGTTTGGCATTCCCCTCTTTTTTGGTAGAGTGTGGAAGTGAAACCTGTAGCCCTTGTCTATTGTTTGTAAAGTCCATTTGTCTCTTGTAATGCAATGCCAGTTGTCTGAAAATAAGGCTAGCTTTCCGCCCAAGGGTACCTCCAGTTGTTCCCTGGTAGGCGGAATCAGAGCCAAGTCATTGTGTCTGTCCTGTGGAAGTGGTTGTAGATGCAGCTGTGGCAGCACTTCTCTGATTGGCAGGTTGCCACTGACGTCCCCTGTAGACACCCCTAGATTGACCTCTGCCTCTTGGGCGTCTATTTCTGCCTCTCTGTGCTCTGGAGGTGTCTGGAAAGGACCAATTCTTCGAAGGCCAATTTCTGCTAAACCTCGGAGGTTGGACCTGTAAAAAATCCTTGACTGTTTGGACAGATTTTGCTTTTTCTTCCACTTTCTTTAGAACCTCCTGTGCAGGGGAGCCAAACAAACTTTGTTTCTCCATAGGAGCATCCAGGAGTTTTGACTTAACATGGTCTGGTAAGGATTGCTCTTTTAGCCAGGCATGCCTTCGAATCACTGCTCCAGTCATAGCTGATCTAAAGGAAGCCTCCAGTGCATCATAGCCACATTTTAAAAAATGATTACTGACCTGCTGAGAGTTATGTACCAAATCCTGAAGGGACTTACGGTCTATAGGTTCAGGAGAGGACAGTTTTTTATTTAGCTGGTCTAACAAAAATTCCTGGTATTGAATCATGTGAAATTGACAGTTTAAGGCCCTGGCCGAAAGAGTAGCAGATGTATAAACCTTTTTACCCCATCTCTCTAATGCTCTAGATTCCCTTTCAGAGGGAAGAGGGTTTTTGGCAGAGGCAGCTGCCACACCTTTAGGGCCCTGTAAAATGGTTTTTGGGTCTGCAACATGAGCCTTATACAAGTGGTAGTGTGTGTCCGGGACCCTGTAATATCTGTCAGGCTTGGCAGGGGCCGGAGGGAGAGAATCAGGGGCAGTACTGGCATCATTATATGCATCATCAACAACTGATAGTACTGGAGGAATGGCTAAAGGCCTATGCTGTGGTAAGTGCAAAAAAGTCCTTAGCCTTTTCCTTGATTCTGAAAAATCCTGGCCCTGCCATTGGAAGTGTTCCCTCATAGAGTGTAGGGTTTCCCCAAAAGAAAATTCTTCAGGAGGAGAAGCAGAAGGAATGGAGTCTTCTGCATCAGAATCCTCATAAGGAGAATATGGGCCTTCCTGATGGTCTGAAATATCTGAGTCATCCGAGGAATAATCTGTAGAGACAGGTTCAGGGGGTTCAGTCCTAGGCCTCTTATCTGGAGGAGGTTGTGAGGCCCTGTCTGGGTGAGGTTGGGATCCCCTGATCAAATAAATAAGATCCTCAGCCAGGCTGAGTATCTGGGAACTAGAGGTAGGCCTGTGTGAGGGAGCTTTTGTAGGTAAGGCCTTAGAAGATTTGGCTGCTTTTGCCCTGGAAAAGGCCTTGATAGACATAGAAGCAGGAGGTCTAGCAGCCCCACGTGCAGGAGTAGAGATGTCTAAAGGAATAGTGTCTGACAAATCCTGGGTGCCTGCTTCTGTAGCAGTAATCTCAGTAGCCGATTCAGCCATGATCTGTGAGGCCTCGGTTATCGGAGGCATGCTTTCGGCCGAAGGGAGAACTGAGGACTCGGTTTCAGCCGAAACCGAGACACTCGTGGTTGGCCTAACCGTGGTTTCAGCCGAAACTGCGGACCGCGAGTGTCGGTCCTTTTCCTTGCGCTTTTTAGCTAATTGTGTAGTCGGAGTCTCCGACGGCATTTTATATGCAAAAGCGGGACCAAAAAACTCTTCTGCAAACTCCGACCGACGTCTAAGCGTCCATCGGTTGAAGGAAGCACAGGCAAGACAAGCTGATACGTCGTGGTCTGGGCCTAAGCAAGGAAGGCAGTAAGAGTGGAAATCCTTATGAGGTATTTGTTTCCCACAAGTTAAACAATTATTTACTTTGTCTGATATCGGCTGAGGCAAGAAAGAGTCCCCAACGGGGTACTTAGCTTTTTTAGAAGTCTTCGGTAGTAGAAATCTCTGGATCTGACCGACCGGCACTTGCGAACAGCTTCTGCTTCGGGCACCGCGCGGCAAGAAAGACTGGGGAAAATGGCGTCGGCTGATGCCTTTATACCCCAGCAGCTATGACGTCGGGTGAAGTGCGACATCAGCCGAGGCCAGACTCAGACTTTGGAATCCGGCCGACCGAAGGGCTGCCTGAGGCAGTACAACCCATATGTTAGGACTGCAGATGCATCCTTGAAGGACATCCACGACTGCAACAGTGAATACACTCGAACATCTACATTTACATGGTAAGTGTACACAACTGTACTATGTTCTTCATATTTCACTGTTGCAGTCATCACCTGTAGGAGGATTCCCAAAGCTGAGGAGAGAAGTGGTAGGATTAGTAAGAGACCTAGGCATGGGTCAGCATGCCCTGCAGAACTGCAGAGGCAAACCCTGCCCTAGCCTTAGAGAAAAGAGGTAGGTGGTAATGTTTTGTAAAGGTATGGACAGAAGTCCAGGTGGCAGCTTCCAAGATGTCCCTGGTGGGAACTCCTCTAAGGAATGCTGTGGAAGTGGAGGCTGCCCTAGTGTAATGGGTACAAATAGACTTACGGGGTGGTGTCCCATGTAATCTGTAGCAGAAATGGATACAGTGTGACATCCATTTGGAAATGGTTTGCTTGGAAATGGGATTCCCCTCTGCCCCTGGGGCAAAGCTGACAAGAAGTTGGTCTGTTTTCCTGAAGGACTAAGTACGGTCCAGGTAGTATCTGAGCTGTTTGTGCATGTCTAGTGAGTGCAGAATTCTTTCCCTCCTGTTTTGAGGGCTAGGAAAGAAGGTGGGTAGATGTACGGCCTGGCTGAGAGTTACATTAGATACCACCTTGGGCATAAAGGAGGGGTCAGTCCTCAGGGAGACCCTGTCTGCATGGAAAATGATGAAGGGCTCAATGGCCATCAGTGCCTGAAGTTCAGAAACCCTTCTGGCTGAGGTGATAGCTAGTAGGAAAGCAGTCTTCCAGGAGAGGTATCTCAGTTCTGCTAAAGCAGCAGGTTCAAAGGGTGGTAAGATTAGTTTTTCCAAAACACAATTCAGGTCCCAGGCTGGCCTTCTGGGAGGTCTGATATTAGAAGCCCATCTGAGGAATTTTTAATCAAAGGATGTGAGAACAGGGGATGATCTGTATCAAAATGAGCTGAAATGGCTGAGGCGTGTATTTTAATAAACGAGAAGGAGGGCCACTATTGAGTAACCGCTAGGTAGTCCAGGGTAAGAGGGATGGAAGGTTGTGAGGAATTGCCCCCTCTAGACTGGTTCCAGGAGCAGAATCTTTTCCATTTTCCTGCGTAAAATTTTCTCATGCTGGGCCTTCTGGCCTCTGTGATAATGTCTAGGACCCGTTTGCTTAACAGCCCCCCCCCCCCCCCAGTTTGCCTTGAGAGCATTAGCCATGCTGACAGTTTGAGAGTCTGCAAGTCTGGGTGCAGCATTCCCTCCCAACCCACCTGAGTCAAGAGATCTGAGATCAGGGGAAGCTGCCTGGGAGGCTGTGATGTCAGTCTGCACAGTAAGGCATACCAATGTTGTCTGGGCCAATCTGGAGCAATGAGGATGGCCTTGGACCCCTCCTCCCTTATCTTGATGAGTACCTTGGGAATAAGAGGCAGATAAGGGAAAGTGTACACAAAGAGGGAGTTCCAGGGGAAGGTCAAAGGATCCACCTCCCATGCTAAGTGGTGATTCTTCCTGGTACAGAATTTTTTCAGCTGGTGTTTCAGGTGCGAAGCAAAGAAATTCACCTCCGGAGTTACCCACTCATGAGTGACTTGCAAAATGATTTTTCTGCAGAGCTGCCATTCATGGGGGTCCAGTACGTTTCTGCTTATGTGGTCTGCCAGGGTGATGTTGATCCCTGATAGGTATTGGGCTATTAGGTGTAATTCCAAGGAGGAGGCCGTCAGTCAGAGGTTCATGGCTAGCCTGCACAGAGGGAAAGATAGGGTTCCTCCCTGTTTGTCGATATACCACATTACTGTGGTGTTGCCTGTTCTGATAAGGAGAACCCCTGGCCTGAGATGGAGTTTGATGGATGTCAGAGCCTTTTGTACTGCCATAATTTCCTTCTGGTTGATGTGTAAGGGAAGGTGCTGGGCATCCCAAAGCCCTTGGGTGCACCTGCCTGATAGGTGAGCACCCCATGCAATGTCTGAGGCATCGGTGTTAATGGTCTGCCCAGTTGGGCAGAGGATGAAGGGAAGACCCTTGTTCTTAGCACAGGCCCCTGCCCACCAGAGAAACCCGGCCCTTATACAGGGGATCAGAGGGAGAGAGATCTCTAGAGGCTGAGAGTGCTGACACCAAAAGTTCTTTAGATACCACTGAAGTTTTCTCATGTGAAGCCTGGCCAGAGGAATTAGAAGGATGCAAGACACCATGCACCCCAGGGCCTGCAAGAACTTCCTCACAGTGAGGTGACTTCTGGAAGCCAGCTGGGTAAAGTAGAGAGGCAGGAAGCTCTGCTTTTCTGGGGATAGGAAGGCCATTTTGGATTCTGTGTCCAGCAGTGCTCCCAAGAAAATGATCTTCCTGGAGGGTGTTTGCTTTGATTTCTTTTCAAGAGGAGGCCCTGGAGCAGCTTTTCTTTGCACTCGCCTGAATGAGGCAGTCATTCATATAAGGGTAAATCTGTATATTTCTCTGTCTCCAAAATGCTATGGCCAGGGCTAAGCATTTGGTGAACACCCTGGGAGCAGTAGATCAGCCAAAGGGTAGTGCAGAGAACTGAATGTGTTGTGAGCCTGCTCTGAAGCGCAGGAATTTCCTGCAGGAATCCCTTATGGGGGTGTGGAGGTAGGCATCTTTAAGGTCTAGGATCACTAGCCAGGCATTTTTTGTTAGCATAGACAGCAGCTGCTGCAAAGTTAGCATTTTGAATTTGGGGATCACCAGGGAGGTGTTCAGAATAGATAGATCCAGGATGTAGCGCCACATGCCCTCTTTTCTGAGAACAAGGAATAGTCTGGAATAAAAGCCTTTGCCTGTTTGATCTGAGGGGACAGGTTTTACTTCCCCTTGCAATATGAGAGTTTGGACTTGTTTCAATGCCTCTGTCCACTGATTTGGAGGTAAGTCTAGGTACCCTCTTGGAATTGGGAGTTCGTTGAAAGAGAATTTGTATCCCTGAAAAATGATCTTCAAGACTCATTGGTCCTTTGTAACAGAAAGCCAATTTTCATTGCGGAGGGAGAGCCTTCTTCCTAGCTTTTGGTGAGTGAAAGGAGGGCAGTGGGGGGGGGGGGGTGTCACTGAGAGTTTTTGTTACAGAGGGATGGCTTAGAACTCCCTGGCTTTGGGGCAGACATGGTCTGCTGCTTTTATTCTCTGCTGTCCCTGGGAAAGGGGCCTTGGTGGTCTGTCCCTGCAGGGCTTACTTTGCCCCTGTCTGCTAGGTGCAGGAAAGGACCAGTGCTTAGAGAGAAAATTCCTGCTGAACCTAGGAGGTTGTACCTGAAAGAAGTCTTACTGTTTGCTTAGATTTTGCTTCGTCTTCCATCTTTTTAAGCACATTGTCTGCTTTTACTCCAAACAAGCTGTCATTACCCAAGGGTGCATCAATTAATTTAGACTTGACATGACCAGGGAGAGGTTGATGTTCTTCATGTTTCACTGTTGCAGTCATTACATTTAGGCTATCTGCCTGCAGGTAGCCCTCAGCGGCCTGAATATCAAAGTCTTGGATCCCTGTGTTGGATGCTGTCTCTTCTTCCATGACATCAGGTCATCAGGGGTATAAAACATGCAGCCGATGCCATTACATCAGACTTTCTTGACGCGCGGTGCCCGAAGCAGAAGCAGTTCACAAGTGTCAGTTGGCAGACTCCTGAAATGTTTGTTTTTCGAGTTTTGGAACTGAAGACTTCAAAAAAGCTAAGTACCCCATTTGGGATCCTTTTTCTTGCTCTAAGCCGATGTCAGTAAAAGTTAACAATTGTATTACCTGTGGAAAGCAAACCGCTCATAGATTTTCATTCATACTGCATTCCTTGCTTAGGCCCAGACCACAACGTCCCTCGCTGTCGGTTTTGTGCCTTATTCAACCCCCGAACTATTCGTCTGTTTATTTTTGCAGAAAATTATTTTGGTATTCTATTTAACTATCCAGAAATGGCTTCAGTAAGTCATCCGACTATCGACATTCTGAAAATAATGTAAAGATAAAGACAGAGACAGACCGCATAGGGCCAAAGCTGTCGACGACGCACCCGTTAAGCTAATCGCCAGTTCGTACTCAGTGAGGCGCTTTTGCAGCCACTGATACCAGTTACTTCAGATTCACATGCCTCTAGTGAGATCCATTCAGAGTCCGGTATGCCACAAGATGCTTCTTCGACTATGGAACCTGCGGATATCTCTACCTTGGATGGGTCCGGAGCCACTATGCAGGCACTGGCTTCTGAGGGTGTATTCAGGCCTACAGACTTGCATTTCAGACCGACACCATCTTCTGCTTCAAGGCCTAAAACTCGACCCACACCTAGAAAACCGATGTCCAAACCGCATGGTCAGGCCCATATGCCTAAAAAAACAAATAAGAATGGCTGAAGACCTTATTACTTTAATTACGGGTAGCCAGCCTTCTCCTTCTAAGAGACCTAGAACTGATTTTCCTTCTGATTCTTTTGATCAGGATTCTGAAATTTCTGTTTCTTCTGATTACCAGGATTTACCCTTATCTACCTATGAGGATTCTGATGCAAAGGATCCCATTCCCTCTGCTTCCCCTCCAGAAGATTTTTCCTTTGGTGAAACCTTGCACACCCTTAGGGGGCATTTCTGCTGGGAAAGCCAGGATTACTCTGACTCCAAAAAGAGGCTTAGGGAATTCTTACTCCTCCCTCAACACAGGCCTTTAGCTATCCCTCCTGTCCTGGACATTGTAGATGATGCCTTCTTGGAATCTAGCCTGGCCCCTGACACTTTACCTCCAGCTCCCAGGAAAACTGACAGGTATTACAGAGTACCTGACTCTCAAGTTCCTTTTCAGGAATCCTACTGCGGACCCAGAGACCAATTCCCAAGGACCTAAGGGCATGAAGACAACTACTGCCAAAAACCCTACCCCCTCTGATAGAGATTCCAGGGCCTTGGACAGATGGGGTGAGAAGGTATACACTTCTGCTACTTTGGCCATTAGGGCCTTAAACTGACAGTTTCATATGTTAAAGTATCAGCAACATATTATGGGACTACTTAAACAGAAAATGATGTTGATTCCTAACTGTACTGAAAATAAAGAATTACAGGATTTAATGCATTCTGCTGAACAAGATGGTAAACATACTTTGCAATGTGGTTTTGACTATTTAGAAGCATCTTGCAGGGCTGCTGTCACTGGGTCTGTACTTAGAAGGCATGCTTGGCTTAAGGAGCAAACTTTGCCAGATCATGTTAAAACTAAATTACTGGATGCTCCCTTAAACCAAGACCGCCTGTTTGGCAACAAAGCCAAAGTCGTCCTTAAAAAGATGGAGGAAAAAGCTAAATCTATGCAAACTGTTAAAGATTTCCTACAAGAACAGCCTCCCAGATTTAGTAGGCATTTGCCTTCTAAGAATTGGTCCTTTCCTGTCTCTTCCAGGCCTTTTCAGTCCAAACCCAGGAACAGCAGATCACCTAGGCTACAGTCTCAAGGTACTCACAGGCCTAAGCAGTGGGGGGCTCCCACTCCCAAAGCTGGAAGTAGTAAGACACCCCCCTATGGAAAAATGCCACAATGACTTTAACCTTAAACCTTCCAAGCCCTGCTCAACTGCCTACTCCTTTAGGGGGAAGGATCGCCCTGCATGCAAACAACGGGGAACTCATTACCCAGGACAAATGGGTTTTAAATATAGTTGGCCAAGGATACAGGTTCCACTTTCACACCTTACCAACCCCAAGCGGTTGGCCAGACCTACCCCAAATCAGTGGGCAGAGGCTCAACAGCAGGTTCTATCTCTTCTAAGTATCAGGGCTATTCAACCTGTCCCAGTAGAAAAGAGGGGACAAGGTTTTTACTCAAGACTTTTCCTGGTAACCAGAAAAGACTGCTCCTGGCATCCTATCCTGGACCTCTCTATTCTAAACACCTTTTTGGTAATCCCAAAATTCAAAATGCTAACACTTCAACAGCTGCTTCCTATGCTAGGCAAAGATGCCTGGTTGGCAACCTTAGGCTTAAAGGAAGCTTACCTGCACATTCCAATAAGGGAATCTTGCAGGAAATACCTATGCTTCAGAACAGGCTCCATGCACTATCAGTTCTCTGCACTTCCCTTTGGCTTATCCTTTGGCTTATCTACTGTGCCCAGGGTATTCACAAAGTGCCTAGCTCCAGTCACAGCATTTTGCAGGCAAAGAAATATTCAAATATACCCATACCTGGATGATTGTCTAATTCAGGCAGAAAGCCAGGACATACTACTAAAAAATCTGGCATTTGTAAAGAAACTTCTAACCTCACTGGGGTACACCATAAACGAACAGAAATATCATCTAGTACCCTGCCAACAAATTGTATTCCTGGGAGTAAGCTTGAACACAACTTCCCAGATGGTTTACCTCACGCCAGAGAAACAAGTTTATTTGACAGCCTACTTCAAACTACTGGCCACAAATCTGCAAGGAAAATCCTGCAAGCCCTGGGGTTCAGGGTCTCTTGCATACTACTAATTCCTGCACATGAGGAAACTACAATGGTATCTAAAAATCCTATGGTGTCAACATTCTCAGAACCTGGAATCAATGAGTCCCATCATTCCTTGTATAAAGACAGAGTTCCTTTGGTGGGCAGAAGCCTGCGAACACAACAAGGGGCTCCCATCCACTCTATCCCCTGCTGCCCAAACACTAACAAGAGACGCATCAGACTATGCATAGAGGGCTCACTTGGCAGGGCATTTGAGTCAGATGCACCTGCATATCAATCAAAAAGAAATGTTAGCTGTACAGAATTCCCTGACCGCCTTCAAGGACTACATTCTTCCACGACAATTATTGGTAAAGACAGACACCACCACTATTATGTGGTACATAAACAAACAGGGGGAGGAGCCCATTCGTACCCTCTCTGCAGACTAGCCATGGCTCTGTGGAACACAGCCTTGAGCTATCAAGTGCACCTACAAGCTCAATTCCTGGCAAGCAAGCTAAATTCACTGGCAGACGACCTAAGCAGAAATCTCATGGACCCACACGAGTGGAAGCTGGAACCAAAGATATTCAACCTTTTGAGAAACAAATGGGGGAATCCAGAAATAGACCTGTTTGCCTCCCCTCAGAACTACCAATTGGACAAATTCTGCACAAGGACTTCCCACAATCAAGCTTGGAAAGTGGATGCCCTGTCCTTCACCTGGGAAAGCCTCATTTATGCCTTTCCTCCTCTGTCTCTCATCTCAAATGTTCTGCTAAAGATCAAACAGGACAAACCAAGGACAATACTGATTGCACCAGACTGGTCACGCCAGCACTGGTACCCTCTCTTGTGCAGTATGTCACTGCTGGAACCATGGCACTTGCCTCAGACCCCTTCCCTGCTGTCCCAGCAGGAGGGCCAGATTCTGCACCCTCAGCTCCAAACCCTGAATCTTGCAGCCTTGCTAATTCCTTGAGTTCTCCAATAGCATCCCTCCGTAAGCAGCTGCTAGATGTCATTCTGGAGGCAAGGAAGCCTAGTACTAGAAAATCCTATGCTGAAAAATGGAAAAGATACTGTCCCTGGAGCCAGACTCAGGGGATGGGCACAACAGTAACCAGCTTACCGCATATTCTTCAGTACTTAACAGAGATGCTCCACTAGGGCCTTTCCTTCTCGTCAATTAAAATCCATGCCTCTGCCATTTCAGCACATTATAATACTGAACCACCCCTCTTCTCTCACCCCGTGCTAAAGAAATCCCTCAGAGGGGCCAAACATTTAAGACCACCCAGGAAAGCCCCTACTCCAGCCTGGGACCTTAACTCTGTATTGGAAAAGCTCACTCTACCTCCCTTTGAGCTAGCTGCTACTGCAGAATTGAAATTGCTTTCTTGGAAAACAGCCTTCCTTCTAGCCATCACTTCAGCAAGAAGAGTGTCTGAATTACAGGCCCTCATGACAGTGGAGCCCTTCATCATCTTCCATGCTGACAGGGTGTACCTCAGGACCAATCCTTCTTTTATGCCCAAGGTGGTGTCTAGTGTGGCCCTTAATCAGTCCATTCATTTGTCTACTTTTTTTCCTAATCCACAGAACAAAAGAGAACAAATACTGCACTCTTTTGACGTGCACAGACAACTTAGATTTTATTTGGACAGGACTAAGCCTCTCAAAAAATCTGAACAGCTGCTAGTTGGCTTTGCTGCAGGAGTAGAGGGGAAGGCCATTTCAAAGCAAACCATTTCTAAGTGGATAGCCCATTCCATTTATTTCTGCTATAAGCACCATGGAAAACCTAACCCACAGGAGATAAGATCACATTCCACCAGAGCTGCATCTATCTCTACAGCCTTTCTCAGAGGTGTCCCTACCAGGTACATCCTAGAAGCTGCTACCTGGAGCTCTGTACACAGAGCATTACCACATGCTTATTTTTTCTAAGTCCAGAGCTGGTTTTGCCACTGCAGTCTTGCAGGGCTTAATAGCTGGTCCTAATGCTCTCTAACTTCCTCCTCCCTTCCTTAGTTGGCTTTGCTGCAGGGGCAGAGGGGAAGGCCATTTCAAGCAAACCATTTCTAAGTGGATAGCCCATTGCATTCATTTCTGCTATAAGCACCATGGAAAACCTACCCCACAGGGGATAAGATCACATTCCACCAGGGCTACATCTACCTCTACAGCCTTTCTCAGAGGTGTCCCTACCAGGAACATCCTAGAAGCTGCTACCTGGAGCTCTGTACACCAAGCATTACCACATGCCTATTTTTTCTAAATCCAGAGCTGGTTTTTCCAGTGCAGTTTTGCAGGGCTTAATAGCTGGTCCTAATGCTCTCTAACTTCCTCCTCCCTTCCTTAGCTTTGGGAATCAATCCAAATGTAATGACTGCAACAGTGAAACACGAAGAACATAGTACAGTTATGTACACTTACCATAAATGAGTATATTCACTGTTGCAGTCCTGGTTACCCTCCCTCCAGCCCCCTGACTTCTCTTGGCTATACTTTTCCTCTTGTTTAGTGTTTTTATGCTTTATGGTGTATTTGCTTTTTATTGGAGGTTCATAGGTTGGTACTAGGCTATCAGCCCTAGGGCCTAAACAAGCCTAGCCATAATTCCCTGGCTATTTCTTCCCACACTATTTACTTCCCTGGACCCCTATCTAGCAGGGCGACTGACGTGATCCCCGAGGTGAATTTCCTTTCTCCCATCCAATCATCAAGGTTCCTTTTGAAGAGGACCAAAGAGGCGCCCTGCTTGACATGTATGGGCAGTCTATTCCAGAGTCTGGGGAGTCTCTAGGTCAGGAACCTATCCCTCCAGCATGTTTTGTTTATTGTGATGACAAAGTTTAGATCCCTGGAGCGTGTGACTCTGAGGGATTGGGATTTCTTTAAGTGTAGCACGTCTGACAGCTCTGGGTTTGACATGACCTTGTATGTTAAGCAGAGATCGCCTTGGAGTAGACGATATGCGACAGAGTATAGCTGGAGTTTGTTAAGGTGGTCAGCATACGGCATCTGCTTTAGGCCTGTGATTCTTTTAGTGAGGTATTTCTGCAGCCTTTCCAGTTGTTGCAGATGTCTTTAGAGGTACATACCAAATGGGGCATTGTATTCTATAATGGGTCTAATGAGGGATAAGTACAGTGGGACAATAACCTCCTTTTTTCTGGATGAAAAGCCCTTAGTGATGAGGTGTGCCACATAGAAGGATTTACTGACTGTTGTGGCGATGAGGTTATTGAAGGTAAGACCACTGTCCATCTCTGTCCCTAAGTCTCATCATACTTTTGGTGTTTAGTGTACTGCCACCTATGTGGTAATTCATGGATACATGTTATTTCCCAAAGGGGATAAGTATACATTTCTTGGCACTGAGCTTGAGCCCATGGCTCTGGCACCAAAAATCTGTTTCTGTAAGGCCCTTTTACAGAGTATCCACATCATTTGGGGATTCAATAATGGCTCCCAGTTTGCAGTAATCTGCGAACTTTGTTAGCCAGAGAGAGAGTGAGAAGTAGATGCCAAACAAGAGAGGTCCCAGGACTGTACCCTGAGGTACTCCAATTGTCACTTGTCTGGAGCTGGATTTGGAGTCAGCCAATTTTACAGTGTGGGTTCTGTCAGTAAGCTAGTTGGCAACCCATCGAGTGACATCGGGATTAATGCCCAGCTTAGTAAGTTTATCTATGATTCCAGAGTGGGGGATGGTGTCAAAGGCCTTGGCGAGGTTCAAATAGGCTGTGTGAACTGCCTTACCCTCGTCCACGGCCCTGGAGAATGATTCTAAGAATTCAATCAGGTTCAGGAGACAAGATCGGCCCTTCACGAACCCAAACTGTGTGGGGTCCAGTGTTTTAAGGTTGCCAATGTCTTTGTTTATAGGTTCCATGGTAATACGTTCCATGGCCTTGCAGATCAGGCTCGTCAGACTGATGGGGCGGTAGTTCCCGGGATCCAAGGTGGATCCCCCCTTGTGGAGTGGGATAACTGTAGCTGTGTGCCACACGGTGGGCATGAAGCCTGAAGTGAGGGTATGATTAAACATGACACTTAGGTGAAGTGCCAGTTCATTTTGTAGTTCATGTAGTACACAACCCAGGATGTCATCTGGTCCCATGGATGCTGTATTCTTAGCTTTGGAGAGTGCATTTTCTTTACCTGTGTGGTCGTTATTACCAGAATCTGGCAATCTTCCGGTATTGAGATGTGCCATTTAGGGGGTGAGAGGGGGGCTGAAGTTGCTAATGAATCGATCTGCCAGGATATTGGCAATATCCTTGGGATCAGTATATTTAATGCTACTCTGTTGTAGCTCAGAGCAGATCTGAGCATTGCCATTTAGATTCTTGACATAGTTATATTCACTGTTGCAGTCATTACATTTGGGTTATCTGCCTGCAGGTACCTCTCAGCCGGCCTGAATATCAAAGTCTTGGTGTAACCCAACATATAAATGCTTCCCATTATGGGGGCACCTGACATCTGGGGCAAGAAAAACTGATGTAATGGCGTCGGCTGCATGTTTTATACTCCTGACAAACTGACGTCATGGAAGAAGAGACAGCATCCGATGCAGGGATCCAAGACTTTGATATTCAGGCCAGCTGAGGGGTACCTGCAGGCAGATAACCCAAATGCAATGACTGCAACAGTGAATACATTTGAACATCTACATTTACGGTAAGTGCACACAACTGTACTTTCCTTCAACCATGCATGTCTCCTAATGACAGATCCTGACACTGCTGCCCTGCTTGAGGCTTCTATGGCATCATATCCACAGTGAAATGAGTGCTTGGCCACTTGACAAGAAGAGCACAGTAAATCTGCTAACTCTTTCGAATTGGCACAGTCAGAACAGGGTGAAATCTTTTGCTTTAATAATTCCAAAGTGTGTTGTTGATATTTTAACATATGTAACTGAAAGTTGAGTGCTCTGATAGTTCAGGTTGCACAGGTGCATAATTTTTTTACCCCATCTGTCCAGAGCTCTGGAATCCTTGTCAGAAGGAACAGGATTCTTAGTAGAACTAGCCTTAGCTCCTTTATGTCCCTGTGTAATGACCTCTGGGTCTGCAGCAGGATTTCTGTACATGTATTTGTGAAAATCTGGTACTCTCTAATACATGTCAGGTTTACTGGGAGCAGGCAGGAGGGCATCATGAACTAAGCTGGATTCAACGAAAACACCATCCACCACCTCTGAGATAGGGTGATGGCCAAGGGTCTGTGCTGGGGCAGGTCTAGATACTCTCTTAGTCTTTTCTTAGACTGAGGAAGTCCTGGGGATTACCAGTGGAAATGTTCCCTGAAGGTGTGAAGGGTTTCCCCAAAGGAAAGATCTTCTTGTGGGGAGGCAGAAAGAATGGATTCCTCTGCATCTGAATCCTCATTAACAGTCACAGGCTGTTGTTCCTCTTCAAAATCTGAATAATCAGATTCCTCAGAATCCTGTTCCGTCAGTATTTCAGAAGAAGTGTTTCTTTTTCTTTTAGAAGTTGTGGCCTGACTGCCCCTGATAAGGGAGATAAGATCATCCGCCATTTTAAGCATTTGGGCTTGGGTGGTGCAGCAGGAGTAAGATGGTGGCTATAGGTAGATTTTCTAGGAGTGGCCTGGCTTCTAGGCCTAAGAGTATCCATCGGTCTGACAGAAATGGGAGATGGATGAGAAGACGTCAGTTATTGTCTAGATTCGGTAGTGTGAAAGGCCTCCTTGAAAGCCGGTGCTTGCGTTGCGGCTCTGGACCGAAACAGAGACAGAGGCAAACAAAGGCTCAGAAGATGAAGAAGATTTCTGCGGCATACCAGACTCTGAAAGGGTCTCAGTAGAGGCCTGAGTAGATATCGTATAAGGCATCGGGGGCTGCGAAAGTGCCTCACTGAAGTCCAGAGAACTGACGACCTGCTTAGCGGTAGAGTCGTCGGAAGGCTTAGCCTTGTGTGGTCTGTCTCTATGTTAATCTCTATGTTTTTTCTGAATGTCTACGGATTGTTGGCTGACAGATGCCATTTCAGAATGCAAAGATGGAAGACGAAAATACCTGTCTACAATAAGAGCTCTACGACAAATGGTTCTCGCGTTAAAGAGGACACAGAACCAGCAACAGGGGACATCATGGTCTGGGCCTAAACAAGTGACACAGTATGAATGGAAGTCTCGGTGTGGGATCCGCTTTCCACGGGTGAGACAATTGTTAACTTTTTCGGACATCAGTTAGTGCAAGGAAAAAGGATCCCCCAATGGGGAAATTAGCTTTGGACGTTTTCAGCTGTAATTCAAACTCTGGTAGCGACCGTCCAGCACACTTACGAACTGCTTCTGCTACAGGCTCCACGGTAAGAAAGACTGATGTAATGGCGTTGGCTGCCTTGCTTTATAGCACTGACAACCTGATGTCAGTCTACAAACGACAGCAACCGACACAGAAAAACATTGACTCTGGTATTCGGGCCGGCCGAGGGCTACCACAGCAGGAATAACTCGCATGTGATGACTGCAACAGTGAAACACGAAGAACATGTAAACCTACATACACTGGTATCGACAGACGGCCATTGCCGGTGCTGTATTCTCCACTAGGGTGAGACTGCCTCAGAGCTGGATGGATATCCATGATCACTTATTTTCTCCTTCAGCATGGAAATATGTTTACAAGGACTGCACCACGCTCAGTCGTTCCCCTATCAGGCCTCCATGAACCCTATTTTCAATGCCCAAACTTGTGTCTCAGTTACTGTTTGCTATATGCCCCAGAAAGCCCCTGTTTTGTCTTGCTCTGAAATAAAACCAGCTGAACTACTCCTTCGAAAGTAAAATCCAGCACTATATCAAGCATGTACAGTTCAATAAACAGGTAAATCACACATATGTTTCCTACAATAGATTTCAACAACAGAATTATAGTGACATGTCAGCTTGTCAGAGAGGGACTGAAGGCCAGAGGATCACTGTAGAATTCTGTTCTTCCCTGAAAGTCACAAGGCATCAGCCATACATGAACTTCTGGCAGAGGATAACACAGGGTTCCATCACCAAGTGAGGCAGGAGTTAGGTATGATGGATGCCAACATAAATAACATGTTAACACCTCTGTATGTGGATGTTCATGTACCACTGACGCATCTGAAAGACTCCGACAAGGCCTATACCACTGCATCAAAATCTAGCCATAGGCCTGCACCTGTGGTGTTGTGGGATGATATGCTAATTACTGCCCAGATGAGCCCATTTCGAATTGCAGTTTAGGTGCTTAATGATGCAGGCAGGGAGCATGGAGGGGGTCATGCTCAGGGATACTTGCACACTGGTTGCAGTCCATGGTAGAGACTCTAGAAAGAACTGTGCAGTATGTCTTGTGGATCAGTTAATGGAGCAGTCTACCGGACATCACCCCCTTGAGGAAGTGAGGGATGGTGCAGCACTGAACATTCCACACATGCACTGCCACAGAGTGTGTGGAAGAGGGTTAGAGCAAATATTTACAAAAAAATTCTGAAACACCTCGATGGCTTTCTACATAATGGCCCATCCCACCTAATCCTTACCCTTTGTGATGGGAAATGAATAGGCCAAATGATCAGAAGGGGGCTGCTGACTGGCAGGCAGTAAGGGTAAACAGCATAAAACAAAATAATCTAGTCCCAGGACTTCTTAGCATTAATGCACTTATGTGGAGACTCTGCAATGGACCAGGGGAACATGGTTCTAGGGACAAAATAATTTGAACAAGTCTCTCTGACAGTTACCACTGATCCATCAAAAATAACATTTCATTCTTCATATAATTTTAAAGCAGAAGTAAAGAACAAAATGGCAAAGTAAATCCAATGAATAGGACTGGGCAAAACACTTGTCCACCATTAGTAAATCTCCTTATTTACACTGACAAAGACATCTTGAAAAAGAAAATGAATGCCACTTAGCAATGAAATGAAAACACATGGAACCCATGCCTCTAAGTGGTATAAAACCTCATTTAGCTACACAAAAAAAGGAGATTACACCAAACTTTCTCAGCTACTATAAAGTCACTGGTTTCAACCTCAACTTGAAAAAAAAAAAAGGGAGAGTGGGTGTAGCAAAGGATCCATCATTGCTCCATACATTCAGCTTAAAGTCTGTACCAAAACACTTCCTGCTCAAACACTATCATCCTAATCCCTGTGCTTGTAGCAAACATTACTGCTGCATACAATAGTCTGTTTTTTATTAATCTTCCGGTACCGGTTTTATCCTGTGAATCAAGCAGTAGAACAACAAAACATAAGCATCTAGCATTAGACTGTATTAGCCAAGATTACACAATGTCAAAAGTTAATAGAAAAAAGCAAGTCAGTGTATTAAAGCTGTATTTCTTCCAAAGACTGCTACTGCAAATCTCTCACTGCAGCCTTTTACTCTCATTTCCTGAACAGTATTATTTCTTTGTCTTCATAAAACTGAATGTGTATACATCTTTCTGTATAAATCACACACACACACACACACACACACACACACACACACACACACACACACACACACACACACACACACACACACAAAATCAACACCCCCCCCCCCATTTTCTACATGGGGTTGGGGCATCTTATCAACTGTCACCACCTCTCTCTATTCAATGCCATTCTCTTGCCTTCTTCGACACTCACTCCTGACTGTCACAGGTCTTCTGTTACACAATCCATCCACCTCTTTGCTGCATGCCCTTGTTTCCTCTTGCCCTCTTCCGGTCTGTCCCAAACCTTCACCAGATTGACTTCTGGTTTCCTGCACGTCTGCACAAACCACAGTAATCTGTTCTCTTTGACCTTTTCTGAAATTGGAGCTACTTTAGTTTCTACTCTTATGTCCTCATTTCTTCATCTGTTCCACAGAGTGCATCCTACCACCTGTCTCAGGCATTTTATCTTTACCATACGTTAGTAATGGTCGCAACACTGTTTTGTACACTTTACTTTTCAACTTCTTTGGCAGTCTTCTGCCATATACTACCACCTGACACACTGTGCCAGTTGGCTGCAGCCACTCTGATTCTAGCTTTGACCTCCTCATTCAGGCTTCCTTCTCCTCAACCACCCCTCCCCTCCCAGATACTTGAAACTGTTAACTTGTTCCATTATTTCCCCTTCCATCTCAATTCTCAGCTTCTTCTGAACTCCACCACTTGCTGCCATTATAACGGTATTATCTGTACTCAGTTTCATCCCATGTGCCTTCAGTTTTGCATTCCATTCCCCTATCTTTCCGAACCATGTGTTGGGTAATATCAAGCTATTTGCCAGACAGAAAGTTAGAATGACACCCAGGCAGTCCTTGTATCCTGTTCTGTCTGTCCTGATATTTGCTTTCAAGTCAGCCATTATCGACACCAATTCATGTTGTCCTGTTTTATCTAGTAGGTCCTGCAACTGTTGCCTGAATCCATTCTTTTCCTCACCATCACAACCCCACTATGAGGCATAGGGCAGTATTCATAATCTCAGCCTATCATAAGGCTGGAGTCTTACTGCCATGAATCGGTCATGAATTCTGAAGACATTCTGCACTGTTTTCTGAAGCCTCTCCCTGGCAGAGGTCAGAGTAGGCCGGCTGCTCAACTTACTTATCACTGGCAAATATCTTTGCCCATTTGGTGATCAAATCACCTAGACTCGTATTTTTACACCATTGCGTGGCTAGCCCTGCCACAGCAGGATGTCTGTGATCCATGTTCTCCTATGATGAGGACACTGTGCACCACAGTAGATGTCCAAAGAGATTGGTTTAGATTCTGTGCTGCTGCCCACAGCTCCATTCTTTGACGAGTTTGAGATGGAAACACTCAGTATGTGTTCTGGAGGTGGGAGGAACCCCACAGAAACACGAGAACATGCAAATGGCAAACAGGCACTGGCCAGAGATCAGGATCGAGCCTTGTACCTTCGGTATGGCAGGTGAAGACATTAACCATTATGCCAAATAATGTACACTTACACTTATATACATTTAATATATATATATATATATATATATATATATATATATATATATATATATATGTGTGTGTGTGTGTGTGTGTGTGTGTGTGTGTGTGTGCGCGTGTTGTTGTCTTTTGGCTTTTCCCGGTTAGGGGTCGCCACAGCAGAACTCCGGTCCGCTAATGATTGGCAGTAGATTTTCACGAACGCCGAGGTGCCAGCTCAACGTTCAACCTTCAACAAAGGCACGCCCATTTACGCATGTCTTTCAAACGCCCAGCCAACTGTGGGGAGGACATGCAGACTCCACACAGAAGGCACTCCCCGCACTCCAGCCGAGAATCGAACGGGAGAACCTCTTGTTGTGAGGCAACAACACTACCGCTGCACCACCGCGGAAGAATTTTATATATATGCAACACACACAGACAAATGGAGGCATGTACGACAGTCGTGAGATACAAGTTCATAACCTGCTCACAATCTTTCATTAAATGCAAAGAACTGGACAGTGGATTAACCACTTCTTAAATAACTATATATTTGCCATTTATTAAATGTCAAACAGACTGATAGAACTGCTAACTCAGAATATGAACTACTTTATTTTTTATTGTGCTGTTCTTTTCTCGGAGAAAGAAAGCATCTTGATATGCTATAATCTATCAAATAAATAGTTATGCATAACAATAAACTGTATTTGGTGTATATACCAGACTTATGCATGCCTGACTTTGAAGTTTGATCAACTGCGATTTGCCCTCGATTCTAAACCATGCCAAGTGCGTGCAAATCCCATCATAACCCATACCCAAACAAGTCATAATGCTACAATATCCAATTACAAGTTCAGCATTTTTCCCTAATTTTATAAAACGCAGTATTCTCACATGACATATACAAAATCAGAAGGAATAAAAGTCCCTATCTCAGGCTGATGTTTCCCGACCTTTCAGCTAACAAACGAGAAGGCATTATTAATGTTTTAATTTGTAGCAGTCCATAATCTTCAGAACAAAGTACATTAAGTGCAAAAGTGGATTATACCATCTAAAGGTCTTGCAGATGTCCTTCCATTTCATTGTTGCAGTATTCTTAACATGAGGGATCCCCTGCCAAGGGTGGCCTGACATTTGGCCTGTATACCAAAGAATTTAAGTTGTCATCGATACGCCGTACATCACAAGTATGCTCCCCATGCAAGACATAGGGAATAAAGGTGAAGTCCGATGTATCATCCTCAGAACTTCTTTGCCGCCAGTCCAAATGTCATCTTTGATCGTCGGTCGGATTGCCCGAGTTGTTTCTGGTTACCTAGCCTTTCAGATAAGTGCCCCATTGGGTTTTTTGACATATCCTTTTTTTACTTTTAGCATTTGTGTTGTTGTGGGGTTTCATATCATTCAGAAAGGGTAAAAGCCAGTGTGGGAGACAGATTCCCCAAAAAGACCATCACAAGCAGTGCTTGTTTTGTTTAAGAGCTTCTCATAATCATACATCCCGTATTATTTATGAGGCTTTTGTTCCAAAGACCTTATGTGTAGTCGTCTTTCATCAATCGCCATTTATCTTGAAAACCAGCATCTAAAACTTTTAGTGAAAGACGCTATGGAGGGCACTTCCTGGCCTGAGGGTCAGCAGTCTTCGAAGAAGAGGGCCAAAAAAGTCAGGTGAGACTCTTTGGCTGAGCCTCATCCACCGGAATCTGTCTTAAGGTTGGTGAAAGCACTGAGGATCATCCAGTTTCTGGGCTGGATTCCTCTGCAGCGACCGATTTGGAGAGTGGCATGGATCCAGTTTCTCGCACATCCTCTGAGGCCTTGCAGAAGTCCACTTTGGATACTAAGGGGGAACCGTGGCTGATTATCAATGAAGAGCCTTGGGGGTTCCTCAGATACTGGTTAAGGAGGAAATCCCGACTACGATTACTGACTGTAGGCCAGCAATGGAGCCTTCTACTTTTTCATTAGGCAGACATCCCTTTAAAAGAGGAGCAAAAGTCAAAACATATTTCTTCTGCTCCCAAGGACCCTCAAAATGAATGGCAGAATTTTACACAGGGTTTGTTCAATGCTCTTATGGCCTTGAAGCCTCCTCAGAGGGGTCTTTCTCTTGGCTCCTCCTTGGTCTTCTCCCCCCCTCAAAAGGTCTAGGGATTAGGATTCCTCTGAAGAGGAGGATTCTGAGGAGGAATTTCCTGGCCTACTCTACACAGTTTCCTACCCTTTTGGATTACGGTTCTGAGAAAGAGGAGTCTGCTAGTCCTGAATCTCATTTTGAGGAGATTTCCTTTGGGGATACCATTGCCAGGATGATGGAACTATTTAAATTGGATTGTTCCCAAGTTTCTGAAGTGCAGAGGAGACATTATGAGCTCCTTCAAATGGAATCTCCTAAGCCCTCTGCTGCTGCTCCTGTTTTGGCTTTTGCTTTATTGGATGCCTTTTCTTTTGCATCTCAGGCCCCAGACTCTCAGCCCCCCTGCTCCTAAAAAATAGACCGGTTTTATAAGGTGCTTGGTGACTGCAAATTTCTTTATAAGTGTCCATTTGCTGACCCTTTGGTGGTTTCTGTGGCAACTGACAAGCCTTCTAAATTACTGCCTTCAACCACACTTCTTCCTTCTGATAAAGACAGCAGGACTACGGAATGGTTGAGTAAAAAGGCTTATACTTCTGCCACCCTAGCCTATCGGGTTGTTAATAATCAGACTCATATGACCAGATATGTTTTGGCTCTCCTTTCTCAGGCTTGCCAGGTTATTTCTGACCTTTCTAATTCTGCGGGAAAGATTTCTGCCTTGTCTCTGTTAGGGGCTTCTTCCCAAGTAGGTCGCCATTCCATTAAATGTAGTTATGATGCAGCAGATGCTTCTTTCCATGGCTGCTGCTTCGGGCTGTGTTTTGAGGAGATATTCCTGGCTATGGCTTCAACTTCTGCCTGACAATATTAAGGCTAAGTTGATGGATGCTCCTCTGGACAACAAACGTTTGTTTGATACTGTTGCTGCTGATTTGTTCAAGTCCCTGCAGGACAAAGGCAAGGAGTTACAGGACCTGAAACATATAGTT
This sequence comes from Protopterus annectens, assembly GCF_019279795.1. NCBI lineage: Eukaryota > Metazoa > Chordata > Ceratodontiformes > Protopteridae > Protopterus > Protopterus annectens. The sequence continues at coordinate 1,252,953,552 of NC_056727.1, forward strand.
TCTCCTGTGAGAAAGTTCCACAGAAATTATCCTAATAAACTGGCTTTTGTTAGAAGGCAGTCTCGTCCTCCTCCTAAAGGCAAGAAGGGTGGTAGGAGGCTTTCCCCAGCTAAGTAGACACAAATCCCTCCTGCTCAGAAGCCTTCTTTTCTGATAAAGCAACTGCTGTCTGACTAGCTGATTCATCCCAGCCACATTCTCCTCTCATATAGTCTTTCTCCTTCTCTTCCTGTCTGGTTAAGCATGACCCAGGATTCCTGGGCTCCTTCCATCATTCGCTAGAGGTATTTCATTGTTTGGAAATCTCTTCCCCCATTCACGGGCATTCCTTGGTCACCTCAAGACCAGTTGAGCTATTTTCCAAAGGTGCTTCAGGGTCTTTTGATTCAGGGGAACTATTTAGGAGGTTCCAGCTGCTCATGGGAGGAAGGGGGTTTATTCCAGAATGTTTTTGGTCCCCAGGAAAGAGGGCACTTGGAGACCCATTCTGGATCTTTCTCACCTAAATACATTTCTGAACGTTCCTTCTTTGAATGTTATCCCTTCAGAATTTGTTACTTCTTCTGCTTCCTCAGACTTTTAAGTTTTTTTCTGGATCTCAAGAATACTTACCCCTATATCCCTATTCATCACCTTTTCAAGAAGTTTTTACATTTCTCTGTTGCTTCCTGACATTTTCAGCTCTCTGCTTTGTCCTTTGGCCTCTCTACTGCCCCAAGAGTATTCAACAAATGCCTAGCTCCTGTGATTACTTTTTGCAGGCTTACAGGCATTCAGGTCTTTACTTACTTAAACGACCTGCTTATTCAAGCCACAACCTGCTTATTCAAGCCTCCTCTCCAGAGATTCTTTTATAACACCTTCAGTGAGTCATTACTCTGTTACAAAGCCTGGAATTCACTGTAAATTTTCAAAAGTCCTTCCTGTCCCAGTTATGGGATCATGTCTTCCTGAGAAGCAGGATCCAGAATGTTCCTATGCTAGCATCCCTGCCTCCTCCCAAGGCTTTGACTCTGACTTCCTTTTTCCAATCCCTTCTTCCTCTGATTTCAGCCAAGGAATTTCTGAGGGCTCTGTGATTCATGGCATCCACTATCCCTATGCTTCCATTCACCAGATTGCACATGAGAAAGCTAAAGTCAGTTTGGCTTCAGCATTCTCATCATTTGTGGAGTTTCCAGTTCCTCTTCTTCCATTTGTCAAGTTGGAATTTCAGTGGTGGATTCACCAAAAGACTTTGAATTTTGAATTCAGGACTTCCCTTTTAACCCCCATTTCCCTCTCAGGAGCTGTTCACAGACACCTCATATGGGGGTCTTTGGTTTCCTTAGCAGCAAGAAGAGCACATCAACATCAAGGAGATGACAGCTCTTCTGTTGACCTTGACTGCTTTTCATCTATTTTCTCCAAGCCCCCTAAAGATCTTTACGGACAACACCACAGTGATGTGGTACTTCAACAAACAATGGGGGACAAAGTCCTATCTGCTTTGCAGATTGGCTCACAGGTTTGGGAGATAGCAATTCAGTACCAAGTCACACTTCAGGCAGTGTACATTCCTTCAAGTCAGAATTCTGTGACAGACTCACTGAGCAGGTCCACAGCACAATCTTATGAGTGGATGCTTCACAGGGATGTCTTTCTGGACATTATCCACCAGTGGGGTATTCTTCAAGTAGATCTCTGTCTCCCCTCTGAACAGGGAGAGTCCTCAATTTTGTGCCAGGACTCCATGTCCTCTGGCCTGGAAAGTGGACACCCTATCTTTTTCATGGAAAGGAATGTTTCTTTATGCCTTCCCTCCCCCTTCCTCTCATTCCAAAAGTCCTGTGCAAGACAAAACAGGATGCTCCCAAGATCTTGCTGGTGGCTTCCTTTTGGTCCAGACATCATTGGTTCTCTCTTCTTCTGCACTTAGCCAAAGGAAATTATCACAAGTTACCTCACAGGGTGAATCTTCTCACACAAGACAAGGGATCTCGCATCCATCCCCAACTGTCCATTCTTCAACTGACAATAATTCCCTATAGGCACCTTTTTTCTGAGGATGTGCTTCAGGTTCTGCAGGAGGTCAGGAAACCCACTACTAGAAAATCCTACTTGTCCAAATGGAAGAGGTTTTCTGTTTGGTGTCTTTCTCATGATCATTACATGCACGACAGCTTGCTAGGCGCTGCTCATGGCTGAACATGATGCATCTGTTCACATTCAGGCCAGCATGTGGGGCGTTGCTCACTGCTGGACAACTTGCAGTCTCTCAACATCTTGAGCTAAAAGGAGTGCTGGAAACACAGCATGCAGTTTTCCAACGCCATCCTTATGGAATAAAGCTTACAGTTATTGCCTTGTGGTTAATTCAAACAGCAGCTTAAAGTCTTGCAGTCCTAGGTCACTGTGCAAACATGACAGTATTGCTCTGAACAGCCTAGGTTTGCTGTCTTCTTCATTGTTTTTTTTACTCTGCATGGTTTTGTTTGCCATGCAGCCTGAATGGGTTTTCCTTAAAATCTTTTTCTTCTCAATTTATTATATTTTTCTCTAACTCTGTTCTCCCTCTCAGTTTAGTTCACTGATTCAGCTTTTTTAAACAAACTCTCTCCTTTCTATGTACTTCACTCTGCTAGAAATTCTTATGTTATGTCAGTTTTTGCACTGTACTGTCAGCCTGCTTTTAAACAAAGCTTGAACTATTCTGGCCTTCTGAAAATACCCAAAGTTTGCAGACAGCCCTTGTACAGCTCTCTCTCTCTCTCCTGCCCTGTACTATCCTTTCCATACAGCTCTGAATCCTAGAAATTACTTGCCACTGTCTCAGGCAAAACACCAATAGCTATCATCCTCACTGCATAGCAACATTTCCTCACTTTTGTCCTGACCTGACCCCTATGGCCCCACATCTGTCACTCCCTTTAAGTACTGCCACTTGCACTAGTCCCCAAACAATGCAGTCTGTTCACCAGGTTTTCTGGTGTAATGGGATGAAGCCCGCACTACAACTCAGATGGCTAGAGTTTGAATAGTGGCTTGGGTCCTGGAGAACTTGAAGGGGGGGGGGGGTAGAATGGCTGACCCCAGCTTGTTCATCTGTGGGGGAGGGGGGAAATGTGGTGGTGCAGCACCAACAGATTATGTGAGTGCCTTATCCACAGGAAAATTCCAACAAAACAGCAGACCACAGTTTATGTATGTATATAAACATGCACTCACAGGAGAGAGCACATGAGGTTCTTGAAGTGAGCAAGTGTTTACGTTAGCCACTATGGAGTAAGACTGCAGGCACCCCCCCCCCCCCCCGCCAAAAGAGCCAACATTCAGCATGGTAAAGTCTGGTAACTGGGAAAGGGTACCATGTTGTTCCCAGGCCTATGCAAGACTAAGGTTCACTCTGAAACACAAACGGCTCCACTCTGAGGTTGGAGGGAGAAGTCAAATTTTTAGGGCACTCAGAATGAAGACCTCTTTTCAGCGGCAGCAAACAGAAGATAGCACAAAACGGTACAAAAACAAAATCTGTCTGCTGATGTCCCCGTTGGTAGTCTCTAGTTTGGTGCAGGTAGGGCCTCATGCACGGACAACAAATGGACCACTGAAAGTAGAGAGTAATAGCTGGCAGATAGAGGGGGAAAATAATGCAGAGTATCCAAATATATTTCCTTCTCTTTTCTATTGTACTACAGTTGTGCGCCACTTCCTGCTAGGCCAGCGTCTTCATTCCCTTTATTGTTCTAGTAATTGTATGTTAAACAAGTTCTTCCAGCCCACATACCTTGTTGGGTAAGGCATCTAAAACTGTACACAGTATTGCAGATGTATCCATGGAAATGCCATGCATACTGCAAAGATGACCTCACTTTCACTGTCATTTACTTCCCCTCATTCTTCATCTCATCAACAATCTTCTGCCCTTTCACAAAATACAGAGGATATTTCCTGCTTAGGTCATCCAAAAAGAATGCATGTTTTCCATGAGTTCTCTCTACAAACTGCATACTTTTACACTTTTTACATTATATTCCTGCTGTCATCTGTATGTTCAAAGTCCAAACCAACAAACGTCTCTGTGGAGATGCTCTCCCAATCCTTAACTGTCATATACATAAAAGATAAGTGTATTTGCTGATAAGGTTATCTCAAAACCCAGTGTGTGACACCTAGTGATGATGCCAATTTTAATTTTTTGCCTTTTACTTTTCTACCCAGAAATATACACCTCAAACCTCCGCTATACAAGGAGTAACAACTCTCCAGTGGTACAAAGTTACCAAAAGTGAAAATAAACAAAGTTTAGCTTATATATAAAACACAAGTTGAGTGCTATCAGAGGGTCAGTGATAAAACTGCCTGCACAGTATTTTACTTAGTTTTTAATTACTTAAGCTGCACTACTCCAGTAATCCCAGATGCACCTACCTTCAGACACAATTTAGGAGATGGTGTGTACTAATAAACAAGAACAAAAATCATTTATGCTAGAAAACATATACACAACAAATCTTACATTTAAAACAATACTCGTGAAGTAAAATATGCATATGTAATTAACCATAATAAATATGATGAACGATAATCCTCTAAGAACTCTGACTTATAAAATTATATGTAGGCCTGCAAAGCTTACAGTTAACTAGGAGCTGAGATTAAAAGGAAAAAAAATGGGAGAAATCATTTTGCATTCAATCTGAGTAAATTTTTATTGGACATTTGTTTACCGGGAAAGTCCGACTGGGTACGAGCCCATTTTTAGAGGAGGCCTGGGGAGAAAAGCTCCACAGTAACAGAATTAAAAATCAACATTTATTACAAAGACTGAGACAATCACACAGGTGTACAATTTGTGGATACAATAAAAGAAGAAAATAAGCCAATATAAAGCGAGCAATAAAGTTGAACATACATTACATAGAAGATGAATCAACTAGCAAATGTACTGAATGGACAACTCGGACAAATGAATGAAGTTAATTCATCCCTTTCTTGGACTGCTCTGAAAATATGTTACTTGTGCCAAAAAGTCCTTTGATGATTCAAGACTAGATTTAATTCTATCAAGATGTATACCAGTCTGCAACTGACACCATTTGGATGCCACATGTCAATACTGCGGTGGTGGTGCTGCGGTAGCGTTGTTGCCTCACAGCAAGATGTTGTCCCGTTCGATTCTCAGCTAAAGCGTCTTCTGTGTGGAGACATGCGTGAATGGGCGCACCTTCGTTGAAGGTTGTACTTCAGGGCTGGCAACTCAGTACGTAAAAATCTGCTGCCAATCATTAGCGGACCGGAGTTCCGCTGTGGCGACCCCTAACCGGGAAAAGCCGAAAGAAACAACAACAACAAGGACTGTGTCATGGCATTCCCTCATCAGTGCATGCAATGTTGCGTATGAACCCTAATTCAGCTTTAGGTGAATACAGCAAAGGTGGAAAAGACAAGAATAAACATCTGGATTTTAAAAAGTGCCTCCAGTACACATTGCTAACAGCTGCATCTAAGTACAAGGGACCAAATCACACAAAAGAGGAAATATGTACTAAACTATAACATCTGAGGTGGAATACAGGACTTTTTCACTAGGTTCTGGTCTTGCCACAAGGACAGATCTTCAGAGAGAGCAGTGTACATGACTCTGACCTCTGGTTTATTGCACTGTTGATTCTTTTTTTTGGATGTTCACACAATCTACACATATCCATCACACTTTCCACTTTGTAACAGTGACCATGCTTATTATGCAAAGCAGGCTCAGTCTTCTCCAAAAGCTACCGCTGGGTAATAGTCTATCTGCCCTTAAGGCTAACCAAGGGCACACAATATTATCATTTCTATCATGGACCTCTAACTCAATACTGCGCACACACAACACACACACACACACACACACACACACACACACACACACACACACACACACACAGAGATGACTAATGAAATAACTGGTGTCACTAATAAAAATAAGCAACACAAACTACACAGTGAGCACCACATCAGTGTGTGGATGTCAGCTCTAACTAAAAGCTGCATTGCTGTAGGTTCTTTAAAGGATTCTGTACAGTCGTGAACTGTATCTTTATTTTAATGTACTTATGTAAAAGGTTACGAGACTGGATCATAAGAACTCCTTTTTAGTTGGAACCTAATTACAGCAACATGCACACAAAGAAATAGTGCATTCACTTGAATATACCGATTAAACACTATGACAACCTGTTGCTCTTGTAGACTCAGATTAGGAAATATTATTTTGCAGTTCTGAACAGTTTAATATGCAGTGTAATAAAGATGAAAGATTTTCAGGTTTTGCCAGCTTCACATTTACAGTTCAGACTGCTTGCCAGGAAAGTAGTAACAGATGCATGATGTGTTTATAAATGTAGGCTGGGAGTAACTGGGTATATGAATACATAACATAAAAAAGAAATTAGGTTTACAAATTGTAAACCGAAAGAAGAAGGAGAAGAAGATACAGCAGATTACAGAGGATTTACTGTGGCAGGTATGTACAGTATGTGAAAAGCAGACCTAACAACAGTGAAAAAACACTTTTACAAAGCAGAGGGCCAAATGTTCTGTTCACTCTGGAAAAAAATAAAGACAAAAGGTAGAAAAATCATATTCAACTGCTGACAAAAATCAAAAGGTCCTTAAGGCTGACAAAAGAAAACAAACAGCAGACTGGTAGGAAGAGGGGCCATACACAAGGGTAAGACATCCAGAGCTAAGGCAAATGAAAAGCTAGCAATCATGAACTTGTAACAATGAAAAGAAAAACAAAAGAAAGCCAACTCATATCTGTGAAGAAAAGATTTAGCACACAGACTGAAATGAAAACTGCCCAGCCTGGAAAGAGTGTAGTGAACAGAGATGTATGTCCAAACACATATACAAATAAGACTACATGCTTCACAAGGTTAAAGAAGAACAAAAGAAGCTATCTAGCCCAAGAAAGAGGGATATTCACAGGTAGTTACTAGGCATATGATCAAGGAGACCAACAAGTGACCTAACCCAGTTTCCCCAATTATCCTGGTTACTATCTTGTTAAGTGACATGCTCAGAGTTGTACAATATGCAAATGGAGGCTGACAGAATCAAACCCTGGACTTCAAGTAGTAGGTCATAGCCTCAGTCATCTGTGCTAACTGCCAGACTGGCATGTGTGCACAGACAAAACAGGAAATCTCACCTTTGAAACAATAGCTTAGTAATCAGAAAGTACAGTTGTCTACACTTACCATAAATGTAGATGCTCAAGTGTATTCACTGTTGCAGTCATCACACTTGTGTTATCTGCCTGCAGGTAGCCCTCAGTCAGCCTGAATACCAGAGACTTAGTATTTCTGTGTTGGTTGCTGTCGCTCCAGGACTGATGTCAGGTCGTCAGGGGTATAAAAACAGGCAGCCGACGCTATTACATCAGTTTTTCTTGCCCCAAATGTCAGGAACCCCCAATAGGGAGCTAAGTTATGGTGGAAAAAAACACTACCAGTAAAAAGTAAATACCAACAGCCATAGAGATAGAGAAGGAGAAAGAGAGAGAGACCAGGGGGCTGGAGGGTGGGAAACAAGGATTGCAACAGTGAATACACTCGAACATCTACATTTATGGTAAGTGTACACAACTGTACTATGTTCTTCGTGTTTCACTGTTGCAGTCATCACACTTGGGTTGATTCCCAAAGCTGAAGAGTGGGTGGAGGCCGTCAAGAAGAGTTGGGGCTGGCTAGTATGCCCTACAGGACTGCTGTTACAAAACCCACCCTGGATGTGGAAAAGATAGGCAGGTGGTAATGCTTGCCGAAGATGTGAACAGAATTCCAGGTAGCAGCTTCCAGAATATCCCTGGTAGGAACACCCCTGAGGAATGCTGTAGAGGTAGAAGTTGCCCTAGTGGAATGCGTTCTGACCCCGAGGGGTTGGTTTCCCATGGTGTTTGTAACAGAAATGGATACAGTGTGCTATCCATTTGGAAATTGTTTGTTTAGATATGGCCTTACTCTCTGCCCCTGGTGCAAAACTGACTAGTAAGTGGTCAGATTTCCTGAAGGGCTTAGTCCTATCAAGATAGAACATGAGCAGTCTCTGCACGTCTAAAGAGTGCAGAACCCTTTCCCCTTTACTTTGAGGATTAGGAAAGAAGGCTGGCAAATTGTTAGCTTGGTTGAGAGCCACACTGGACACCACTTTAGGCATGAAAGTTGGGTTAGTCCTGAGGGAGACCCTGTCAGCATGAAGAATAATGAAGGGTTCCACAGCCATAAGTGCTTGTAACTCAGACACTCTTCTATCTGAAGTGATGGCCAGAAGCAAGGCTGTTTTCCAAGAGAGGAATTTTAACTGCTGACACTGCAGACTCAAGGGGGGGGGGCTTTCAGTGCAAAGTTAAGGTCCCAAGCAGGGGTGGAGGCTCTCCTTGGTAGCCTTAAGTTGTTGGCCCCTCTCAGGAACTGTTTGATGAGAAGGTGAGAGAAGAGAGGTGGTGTTGTAATCAGCCGAGACGGCAGAGGCATGGGTCTTAATGGAAGAGAAGGATACGCCTCTGTGGAGTAGATCTGCTAGGTAATCCAGGATTAGAGGTAAGGAAGGCAGTGCTGTTGTCCGCTCCTTTAAACTGAATCCAGGAACAATACCTTTTCCACTTATCAGCATAGGATTTCTTTGTACTGGGTCTTCTGGCTTCAAGAATGATGTCCAGCACCTGCTTGCTTAGGCTGGTCACAGGGGAGAATTCAAGGAATAAGCCAAGCTGCAAGGTTCATGGTTTTCAGTTGGGGATGCAAGATCTGTCCCTCCTGCTGAGTGAGGAGGATTGGGATCTGGGGTAGGTGCCAAGGTGGCATCGGTGACAGGATGCGCAGAAGTGGGTACCAGTGCTGGCGTGGCCAGTCTGGGGCAATCAGGATTGCCCTTGGTCTGTCCTGTCTTGTCTTGAGTAATATTCTTGAAAGAAGAGGCAGAGGGAGAAAAGCATAGATTGAGAGGTTTACCAACTGGAAGGATAGGGCATCCACTTTCCAGGCCCTGCTGCGAGGTGTCCTGGTGCAGAATTTGCTGATCTGGTGATTGTACAGGGAGGCAAAAATGCCCACCTCCAGGGTCCCCCATTTCTGGGTTAGAAGGTTGAAAGTGCAGGGGTCTAATTGCCACTCATGTGGGTCTAGGAGATTTCTGCTTAAGTCGCCTGCCGGAGAGTTTTGCTTGCCTGGCAAGAATAGAGTTTGCAGATGAATATGAATGTCCAAGGCCATGTTCCACAAGGTCATGGCTAGCCTGTAGAGTGGGAAAGGGTTGATTCCCCCCTGCCACATAACTGTGGTGGTGTTTGTTTTTATTAGCAGGGGTCCTGGTGAGAGTAGGGATCTGAAAGCTGTCAGAGCGTGCTGAACAGCTAGAATCTCTTTTTGACTGATGTGCAGATGAATTTGACTTGGGCTCCAGTGACCCTGAATGCACTTGTTGTCCAGATGTGCCCCTCAGGCATAGTCTGATGCATCTGTGGTTAGGGTCTGGGCAGCATGGGGTTGTGTAAAGGGAAGTCCTTTGTGGTTGCATGCTGCTGCCCACCAAAGAAACTCTGTTCTTAGACAAGTTATGATAGGTATGATGCTTTGCAGATCCTGAGAATGTTGGCACCAAAGACTTTTAGTACCACTGTAATTTAATCATATGCAGTCTGGCATATGGAATTAGGAGAATGCAAGAGGCCATGAGGGCGTCCGCGGTGGTGCAGCGGTTAGCGTTGCTACCTCACAGCAAGAGGTTCTCAGGTTCGATTCCTGGCTGGGGTGCCTTCGGTGCGTAGTCTGCATGTCCTCCCTTTGGTCATGTGGGTTTCCGCAGGGTGCTCCGGTTTCCTCCCACATCCCAAAGACATGCTATAGGTGGATTGGACACACTAAATTGGCCCTAGGCGTGAGTGCATGCATGTGTGTGCCTTCTGTAGAAGGTTGAGCGTCGGGCGATCCGCTGTGGCGACCCTTAACCAGGAAAAGCCAAAAGAAGAAGAAGAGGCCATGAACCCTAGAGCCTGCAGGATTTTCCTTGCGGACAGCTGGGTTCTGGTGGCCATATTAGCGAAGTAGTCTGTTAGATAGGCTTGTTTTTCTGGAGTAAGGAATACCATCTGGAATGCCGTGTCCAAGCTTGCTCCCAGGTATACAATCTTTTGACTGGGGACTAGTTTTGATTTATTTTCGTTGATGCTGTACCCCAGTGAGATTAGAAGGTTCTTTACAAATGTCAGGTGCAGCGATAGCTTTGTCTGCCTGAATCAGGCAATCGTCCAAAAAAGGGTATATTTGAATGTTTCTCTTGTCTGCAATGGGCAATGGCTGGAGCCAGGAACTTTGTGAAGAATCTGGGAGCAGTGGATAAGCCAAAGGTAAGGGCAGAGAAAGTACAGTTGTGTACACTTACCATAAATGTGTTGTTCGAGTGTATTCACTGTTGCAGTCATCACATTTGGGTTATCTGCTTGCAGTAGCCATCAGTCGGCCTGATTAACAAAGTCTTGGGTCCTGCGTCAGTTGCTGTCTTTTCTTCCTTGACGTCAGGTAGTCAGGGGTATAAAACATGCACCCGATGCCATTACATCAGTTTTTCTTGCCCCAGATGTCAGGTGCCTCCATAAAGGGAAGCAATAAAATAAATATAAATATATACAAGGATATACCTCCAATAAAAAAGCAAATACACAAAAAAGCTTTTAAGCATAGTAAAGGAGAGTAGAGGTATAGCCAAAAAAAAGTCAGGGAGCTGGAGGGAGGGTAACCAGGACTGCAACAGTTAATACACTCGAACATCTACATTTATGGTAAGTGTACACAACTGTACCATGTTCTTCGTGTTTCACTGTTGCAGTCATCACATTTGGGTAGATTACCAAAGCAAATGATGGGAAGGGGAATTTAGATAGGACCAGCTATAAGGCCCTGCAAGACCGCAGTGGCAAAGCCAGCTCTGGATTTAGAAAAAAATGGCAAATGGTAATGCTTGGTGAAAGTATGTACAGAACTCCAGGTAGCAGCTTCTATGATGTCCCTGAGAGAGGCTGTACAGGTAGATGCAGCCCTGGTTGAATGGGGTCTGATCCCCTGTGGGATAGGTTTTCCATGGTGTTTATAGCAGAACTTAATGCAATGGCCTATCCATTTAGAAATGGTTTGCTTTGAAAAAGCCTTCCCCTCTGCCCCTGCAGCAAATAACACCAGCAGTTGTTCAGATTTCCTTTGAGGTTTAGTCCTGTCCAAGTAAAATCTAAGTTGTCTGTGCACATCTAAGGAGGGCAGTATCCATTCCCCCTTGCTCTGTGAATTAGGAAAGAAGGTTTGCAAATGAATGGATGGATTAAGAGCCACACTGGATACCACCTTGGGCATGAAGAAGCGATTGGTTCTGAGGGACACCCTGTTCGCATGAAAGATGATGAAAGGCTCCACTGCCATAAGGGCCTGTAATTCAGATACCCTTCTTGCTGAAGTGATTGCTAAAAGGAAAGCTGTTTTCCAAGAAAGGAATTTTAAATCTGCAGTAGCAGCTGGCTGGAATGGAGGAAGAGTGAACTTCTCCAATACAAAGTTAAGGTCCCAAGCTGGAGTTGGGGCTCTCCTGGGTGGTCTTAAAGTTTTGGCCCCTCTGAGGAACTGCTTGAGCAGTGGATGAGAGAAGAGGGGAGGTTCTGTGTTATAATGAGCTGAAATGGCTGAGGCGTGAATTTTGACGGAGGAAAAAGAAAGGCCCTTGTGAAGCATCTCAGTTAAGTATTGTAGAATCTGAGGCAAGCTGGGCGCTGCTGTGCTCATCCCTTGAGATTGGTTCCAGACACAGAATCTTTTCCATTTTTCAGCATAAGATTTTCTAGTAGTAGGCCTCCTCGCCTCTAAAATGATATCCATCACTGGTTTACTCAGGGATGGTAAAGGAGAGATTAGGTAATTAGCTAGGCTGCTAGGTTCAGAGTTTGAATCTGAGGGTGCAGAATCTGGTTCTCCTGCTGAGACAACAGGGTAGGGATCTGATGCAGGTGCCATGGGGCCAACAGTGACACACTGCGCAAGAGAGGGTACCAGTGTTGGCGTGGCCAGTCTGGTGCAATCAATATTGTCCTTGGTTGTCCCGTTTGATCTTTAGTAGTACTTTGGAGAGGAGAAGCAAAGGAGGAACGGCATCAACTGACAGGTTTTCCCAGCTGAAGGACAGAGCATTTACTTTCCAAGCTTGTTTGTGGGGAGTCTGTGTGCAAAATATGTCTAATTGGTAGTTCTGGGGGGAGGCAAACAGGTCTATACTTGGGTTCCCCCATTTGTTTGTCAACATGTTGAAGGTCTTTGGTTCCAGTTTCCAGTTGTGTGGGTCCATGAGGTTTCTGCTTAGTTCGTCTGCCAGTGTAATTAGTCTTCCTGACAGGAACTGAGCTTGTAGATGCACTTGGTAACTCAAGGCTGTGTTCCACAGTGTCATGGCTACTCTGCAGAGGGGGTAAGAATGGGTACCTCCCTGCTTGTTTATGTACCACATAACAGTGGTGTCGTCCGTCTTTACCATTAATTGTCCTGAAAGAATGTGGTCCTTGAAAACTGTCAGAGCATTATGCACAGCTAACATTTCTTTTTGACTGATATGCAGGTGCATTTGACTTGGGTTCCATTTGCCCTGAATGCACTTCCCTGCCAGGTGAGCCCCCATGCATAGCTTGATGCGTTTGTTGTTAGGGTTTGTGCGGCAGGGGGTAGAGTGAATGGTAGTCCCTTGTTTTGGCGGCAAGTCTCTGCCCACCAAAGGAACTCTAACCGTAGGCAAGGTATGATAGGAATCAATGCTTCTAGATTCTGTGAATGTTGACACCATAGGCTTTTTAGATACCATTGTAGTTTCCGCATATGCAGTCTTGCATATGGAATTAGAAGAATGCAGGAGGCCATGAACCCCAAGGCTTGCAGTATTTGCCTTGCAGATAGCAGGTTTTTTTGTCCACTAGTTTGACGTAGGTTGTCAAATGAATTTGTTTCTCTAGCGTGAGGAAAGCCATCTGGGAAGTTGTATTCAAGCTTGCTCACAGGAATATAATTTGTTGACAGGGTACCAGGTGAGATTTATTTTCGTTTATGGTGTACTCCAGACAAGTTAGCAACCTCTGTACAAAAGCCAGATGATTCAAAAGTATGTCCTGGCTTTCTGCCTGAATTAGACAATCGTCCAGGTATGGGTATATTTGAATATTTCTTTGTCTGCAAAATGCAATGACTGGAGCTAGGCACTTTGTGAATACCCTGGGCGTAGTAGATAAGCAAAAGGGCAGTGCAGAGAACTGATAGTGCATGTAGCCTGCTTTGAAGCGTAGGCATCTTCTGAAAGATTCCCTGATTAGGATGTGCAAGTATGCCCCCTTTAAGTTGAGTGTTGCAACCAGGCATCTTTGCCTAGCATAGGAAGCAACTGGTGAAGAGTTAGCATCTTGAATTTTGGAATCACCAAAAAGGTCTTTAAAATAGAAAGGTCCAGGATAGGAAGCCATGAACTGTCTTTTCTGGGTACCAGGAAAAGTCTTGAGTAGAAACCGTGTCCCTTTTCCTCTTCTGGTACAGTTTGAATAGCCTTTATGATTAAGAGAGAAAGTACTTGCTTTTGAGCCTCTGCCCACTAATTTGGGGGTAGATCTGGCCAACCGTTTGGGGTTGGTAATGTGTGGAAGTGAAATCTGTATCCTTTGGAAACTATACTTAAAACCCATTTGCCCTGGGTAATGAGTTCCCAGTTTTTTTGCATGTAGAGCAATCTTTCCCCCCCCCCCAAAAGGGCAGTCAGTTGAGAAGTGCTTGTAAGTTTTAAAGTTAAGTCATTGAGACAGTTTACCATAGGGGGGAGCTTTACTACTCCCCGATTTGGAAGTGGGGGCCCCCCACTGCTTAGTCCTGTGCGTACCCTGGGATTGAAGCCTGGGTGCTCTGCTGGATCTGGGTTTGGACTGAGAAGGCCTGGAAGATGCAGGAAAGGACCAGGGCCAATGCCTACTAAATCTTGGAGGTTGTACTTGTAAGAAATCTTTAACAGTTTACATAGATTTAGCTTTTTCTTCCATCTTTTTAAGAACTACTTCTGCCTTGTTGCCAAAAAGGCGGTCCTGATTAAGGGAGCATCCAGTAATTTAGCTTTAACATGATCTGGCAAGGATTGCTCCTTAAGCCAAGCATGCCTTCTAAGCACAGACCCAGTGACAGCAAACCTGCAAGATGCCTCCAGTGAATCAAAACCACATTGCAAAGTATGTTTTCCAACCTGTTTAGCAAATGCATTAAATCCTGTAAATCCTTATTTTCAGCACAACCAGGAATCAACATCATTTTCTGTTTAAGCAATCCAATAACATGCTGCTGATACTTTAACATATCAAACTGGCAGTTTAAGGCCCTAATGGCTAAGGTTTCAGAAGTGTATACCTTCTTACCCCATCTATCCAATGCCCTGGAGTCTCTATCAGATGGGGTAGGATTTTTGGCAGTAGTAGCTTTAATGCCCTTGGGTCCCTGTGAAATGGTCTCAGGATCCACAGTAGGATTTTTGAAAAGGAACTTGTAAGAGTCAGGAACCCCGTAATATCTATCAGGTTTTCTGGAAGCAGGAGGTAAAGAGTCAGGGGGCCAAGCTAGATTCTGTAAAGGCATAATCAACGATGTCTAGTACAGGAGGGATAGCTAAATGCCTGTGCTGGGGGCAGGAGTAAGAAATCCCTAAGCCTCTTTTTAGAATCAGAAAAATCCTGACTTTCCCAACGAAAATGCTCCCTAAGAGTATGCAAGGTTTCCCCAAAAGAGAAATCCTCTGGGGGGGGAAGCAGAGGGAATACAGTCCTCACCATCAAAATCCTCATAGGTAGATAAGGGTAAATCCTGGTCATTAGAAGAAACAAAAATTTCAGAATCCTGGTCAGAAGTATCATAAGCAAACTCAGTCCTAGGTCTCTGAGAGGGGGAAGGTTGGCTTCCCCTGATTAGAGTAATAAGGTCTTCAGCCATTCTTATCATTTATTTTTTAGGCATATTGGCCTGGCCATGCGGTCTGGGTGTCTGTTTTCTAGGCATGGTTCCGAGTTTTAGGCCTTGAAGAAGAAGATGATGTCAGTTTAATATGCAAGTCAGTAGGCCTGAAAACACCCTCAGAAGCCAGTGCCTGCACAGCGGCTCCGGACCCATCCAAGGTAGAGACATCCGCAGGTTCCACAGTTGAAGCATCTCGTGGAATACTGGACTCCGAATGGGTCTCGATAGAGGCCTGCGAAACTGAAGTAGTCAGTAATCAGGGGCTACGAAAGAGCCTCACTGAGTACCGGCGAACTGGTGACTGGCTTAGGAGAAGCATCATTAGTAGCTTTGGACCTAGGCAGCCTGTCTCTGTCTTTATCTTTACGTTTTTTCGAAATGTCCGTAGTCGGATGGCTTACAGAAGACATATCTGGATAACTGAACCGAGCACCAAAATATTTAGAAGCGAAAATATACCGACGACAGATAGTTCGTTGATTAAATAAAGCACAAAACCGACAGAGAGGTACGTCGTGGTTAGGGCCTAGGCAAGGAATACAGTACAAATTAAAATCTTTATGAGGTATTTGCTTTCCACAAGAAATGCAATTATTTTCTTTTACTGACATCGGTTTAGAACAAGAAAAAGTTTCCCCAACGCAGTACTTCGCTTTAAGTTGAACACTTCGGTTCTGAAACTCGAAAACGAAAAGTTCAGGAGTCGGCCGACCGGCACTTGCAAACTGCTTCTGCTTTGGGCACCGCACAGCAAGAAAGACTGATGTAATGGCGTCAGTTGCATGTTTTATACCCCTGACTACCTGACGTCATGGAAGAGACAGGAACCGACGCAGGACCCATGACTTTGTTAATCAGGTCAACTGAGGGTTACTGCAAGCAATTAACCCAAATGTGATGACTGCAACAGTGAAACACACAGAACATTTGATAATGCATAGATCCTGCCCTGAAATGTAGGTATTTACTGTATGAGTCCCTGATAGGGATGTGTGGATAGGCTTCTGTTAGGTCTACGGGGCTAACAAGGCATCTTTGGACAGCACAGGAAGAAGCTGCTGAAGGGTGAGCATTTTGAATTTTAGTACCATCAGGAAGGTGTCCAGAATGGAAAGATCTAGGATTGGGCACCAAGTGCTCTCTTTTCTGGATATCAGAAAAAGTATGGAATAAAACCCTTGACCTATCTGTTCTGCAGGAAAGTACAGTTGTGTACCTACCATAAATGTAGATGTTCAAGTGTATTCACTGTTGCAGTCATTACACTTGGGTTATCCTGCTGGCAG
The DNA here is from genome assembly GCF_019279795.1 of Protopterus annectens. Lineage (NCBI taxonomy): Eukaryota > Metazoa > Chordata > Ceratodontiformes > Protopteridae > Protopterus > Protopterus annectens. Next base: position 1,252,969,867 of record NC_056727.1, read on the forward strand.
GCGACCCGTAGTCAGCCCGAGTTCCAAAGTCTTGGTCCGGCGTCGGTTGCTGTCGCCTCTTCCCTGACGTCAGTGCGCCAGGGGTATAAAAGTTGCAACCAACGCCATTTTCTTCAGTTTTTCTTGCCCCAGATGTCAGGTGCCCCCAGATATGAAGGCTGTAAAGATAAAAATATGCCAAACAGCCATGCAATAATACCACTAAAAATATTTTCTTCTTCTAAAAGCAAATACACCACATAGGTTGCATAGAGTTGAGAAGTACAGAATAGTCCCAGCAAAGAGGGGGATGGTGGGTGGGTAACCAGGGCTGCAACAGTGAATACACTCGAACATCTACATTTATGGTAGGTACACAACTGTACTACGTTCATCGTATTTCACTGTTGCAGTCATTATACTTGGGTAGAATCCCAAAGCTAAGGTAGGATGGCTGGGTCTAGATTGGATTTGGCGAGGCTAACAAGCCCTGCAGAACTGCAGTGGCAAAGCCTGCTCTGGATTTGGAGTAGAGAGGTAGGTGGTAGTGCTTGGTAAAAGTGTGCACTGAGCTCCAGGTTGCAGCTTCTAATATGTCTTTGGTTGGTACTCCTCTGAGGAAAGCTGCTGAAGTGGCTGCTGCTCTGGTAGAATGAGGCCTAATGCCCTTAGGCACAGATTTGCCATGTTGTGCATAACAGAAGCGGATGCAGTGTCCTATTCATTTGGTGATTGTCTGCTTTGTAATAGGTTTTCCTTGTGATTCTGCAGCATATGCTACAAACAGTTGCTCAGTTTTTCTGAAAGCTTTTGCTTTGTCCAAGTAAAATCGTAGCTGCCTGTGAATATCCAAAGAGTGCAGAAGTCTTTCCCCATTATTGTGGGGATTTGGGTAGAAAGTAGGCAAATGAATAGTAGTTTGGTTTAAGGCCACATTGGAGACCACTTTTGGCATGAATGTTGGATTCGTCCTTAGAGAAACCCAGTCCTGGTGAAAAAATGAGGAAAGGTTCCACAGCCATCAATGCCTGTAACTCTGAAACTCTTCTTGCTGAAGTTATTGCTAGGAGCAGAGCAGTTTTCCATGACAAGAATTTTAGATCAGCTGTGCTGGCTGGTTCGAAAGGAAGCAGTGTTAGTTTTTCTAAAACAAAATTGAGGTCCCAAGTAGGTACTGGTGCTCTCCTAGGGGGTCTTGTATTCTTTGCCCCTCTGAGGTACTGTCATAGAAGAAGATGTGAAAAAATAGGAGGATCCGTATTGTAATGAGCTAAAATGGCAGAGGCATGGATTTTAATAGAAGAAAAAGACAGGCCTTTGTCCAACATCTCAGTCAGGTATTGTAAAATCCGAGGCATATTAGGGACCAGTGGGTGGAGCCCTTGTGCCTGGTTCCAAGCACAGAATCTCTTCCATTTTTCCGCATAAGATTTCCTAGTGCTGGGTCTCCTGGCTTCCAAAATTACATCCATAACAGCTTTAGAGAGAGGTGCAGTCTGAGAGGCTACATTATCTGCCATGCTGCCAGGTTTAAGGTTCTGAGTTGACTGTGCAGAATCTGATTGTTTTGCTGTGTCAGAAGATGAGGGATTTGAGTTGGAGGCCAAGGCGGGCCTTGGGACAAAATCTTTAGGATTGGGTACCAGTGTTGGCGTGGCCAGTCTGGTGCAATCAGGATCATTTTTGGCCTCTCTTGTCTGACTTTTAGAAGCACCTTGGTGAGAAGAGGCATCGGAGGAAGGCATAGATTGTCAGACTTTTCCAGTTGAAAGATAGAGCATCCACTTTCCATGCTTGAGAGTGATAAGTCCTTGTGCAAAATTTCTGTAATTGGCAATTGTGAGGGGAGGCAAATAGATCTATGTCTGGGCGTCCCCATTCCCTTGTTATCATGTTGAACACTTGTGGATTTAGCTTCCATTTGTGAGGATCCATGAGATTTCTGCTTAGTTCGTCTGCCAGTGTATTTTTTGTTCCTGGCAGGAATTGTGCTTGCAGATGTAACTGTTAAGTCAGTGCTGTGTTCCACAAAGTCATGGCTTGTCTGCATAGGGGGTATGAATGTGTGCCCCCCTGCTTGTTTATGTACCACATAACTGTGGTATTGTCCATCTTTATTAATAATTGTCCTGGATGTATTAGGTCCTTGAAGGCCATCAGGGCATTCTGTACAGCTAGCATGATTGATGTGAAGATGCAGTTGTTCCTTGGGCCACGTGCCCTGAATACATTTTCCTGCCATATGTGCTCCCCAGGTGTAATTCGATGCATCCATTGTTATTGTCTGCCTGGCTGAAGGTAAGGTGAAAGGCTGTCCCTTGTTGTGGTGACAGGCCTGTGACCACCATCGAAACTCCTGCTGTAGGCAGGGAATCAAGGTTATGATTGCCTCTAGGTTGTGACAATGCTGAGTCACAACACTTCTTAGATACCATTGTAGTTTCCTCATATGCAGTTTGGCATATGGAATTAGTACAATGCAAGCTGCAATGAAACCCAGGGCCTGCAGAATTTTTCTTGCAGGGAGCTGGGTCTTTGTTGCCATCATTTGAAAGTAATGAGTCAGTTGCCTTTGTTTGTCTGGTGTGAGATAAACCATCTGGGTAGATGTATTCAAGCTTGCACCCAGGAATATTATCTCTTGAGAGGGCACTAGTTTTGATTTCTTTGTGTTTACTGTGTACCCTAAGCAAATTAGTAATCTTTTTACAAACTCCAGGTGCTTTAGATGAATGTCCTTGCTCTCTGCTTGAATAAGGCAGTCGTCCAAGTAGGGATATATTTGAATTCCTTTTTGCCTGCAAAATGCAATTACTGGTGCCAGGCATTTTGTGAAGACCCTGGGTGCAGTAGATAAGCCAAAGGGCAGTGCAGAGAATTGATAATGCATTGAGCCTGCTATAAATCTGAGGTATCTTCTGCACGATTGTCTGATTGGGACGTGCAGGTATGCCTCCTTGAGATCCAAAGTAACTAGCCAAGCCTCTTTGCCCAGCAGGGGAAAGAGTTGTTGTAGTGTTAACATTTTGAATTTTGGAACATCCAGGAAAGTATTTAGGATTGACAGGTCCAGTATTGGTCTCCATGCTTTGTCCTTTCTGGGTACTAGGAAAAGTCGTGAGTAAAAATCCTTGGCCCTGTTCTTCTTGTGGGACATTTTGAATAGCTTCCATATCCGTAAGAGCTGCCCACTGGTTTTAAGGCAGGTTTGGCATACCTTTCGGTTTTGGAAGCGTGTGGAAGTGGAACCTGTACCCTTGAGAAACTATATTCAACACCCAGTGGTCTTGGTTGATCATGTGCCAGTTTTTTGAGAAAAGTGCTAGCTTTCCCCCCTAGGGGTGCTGTCAACTGGTAAGTGCTTGGCATTTGCAGAGGGAAGTCATTGTGACTGTTTTCTATAAGGTTGTGATTTGTCTTCTCCTTTGGGGGCTGAAGAACCCCATTGTTTAGGTCTGTAGGAGCCTTGGGGCTGAGATCTGCCTCTTGGGTGTCTGTATCTGCCTCTTCGTGGCCTGCTGACACTGGAAAGGACCAATTTTTTGAAGGCCAGTTTCTGCTAAATCTAGGTGGCTGAACCTGTAAGAAATATTTCAAAGTTTGCATTGACTTTGCTTTATCCTCCATTTTCTTTAAAACCTCTTCTGCCTTAACACCAAACAAAGTATCATGCTGTAGTGGAGCATCCAATAATTTCATTTTAACATGGTCAGGTAAACTTTGTTCTTTCAACCAAGCATGTCTTCGAATAACCGAGCCTGTAACTGCGGCTCTACAAGAAGCCTCTAATGAATCAAAACCACATTGCAGGGTATACTTTCCCACTTGTTCAACCGCATGCAATAAATCCTGCATTTCTTTACAGTCAGGACCTTCTGTATTTGTAACCATTTTCTGCTTTAACAATGACATGAGATACCGCTGATATTTAAGCATGTGAAACTGACAGTTTAAAGCTCTTACAGCTGAAGTAGCAGACGTGTAAACTTTTTTCCCCTATCTGAGGGGACAGGATTTTTGACAGTGGAAGCTTTAACCCCTTTTGGACCCTGAGAAATAGTTTCTGGATCTGCAGCGGGGTTTTTGTAAAGAAATTTATGAGAGTCAGGGACCTTGTAGTACCTCTCTGGCTTTACTGGTGCAGGGGGTAAAGAATCTGGAGACAGACTGGATTCAGAAAAAACATCACCAACAATATCAAGCATAGGGGGGATAGCCAAGGGTCTGTGCTGAGGCAACAGAAGGAAATCTCTGAGTCTTTTCTTGGATTCTGAGTAATCCTGGCTCTCCCAATGGAAGTGTTCCCTCATGGTGTGCAGGGTTTCCCCAAAAGAGTAATCCTCAGGAGGTGAGGGCTAAAGGAATGGACTCTTCAGCATCAGAATCCTCATAGGGAGGGAGAGAATAGCCCTGGTCAGAGCAAGAATCAGAAGAAATGGAAACCTGATCAGAGGAATCATAATTAGTGTCTTGCCTAGGCCTTTTGTCAGGAGGGGGATGGGAGCCCCTGATTAAAGTAATAAGGTCTTCGGTCATTTAAACATCTGTTTCTTAGGCATGGACGACTGTTCTGGAGAATGCTGCACTTGTTTATTTGTCTTTAATAGTGTTTTTGACTTTGCCTTTGCTCCTGTAGTAGCTTTAATTGTAAGCTGTGAAGGTCTGAAAACACCCTCAGAAGCAGGTGCCTGCTCAGCGGCTCCGGACCCATCTGAGGGTATATTTTCCATAGGCCCAATACCTTGAGTTTCCACAGGCCTCGGTGTCTCCACATGGCTGTCGGTTGCGGCCTGTGGCTCTGAGGTAGCAGGTGTCAGGGGCTGCGAAAGCGCCTCACTGAGAACCAGTGACTGGCCTAGAAGAGGCTTCATCATCGGTTCTGGACATCGGATGCCTGTCTTTTTCTTTGTCTTTGCGTTTTTTATACATTCTGGTCATCAGTTGTTCTGACGGCATTATGTAATTAAATCTTTGTCCAAAATAATGTAAAGCAAAATCAAACCGACGTTTAATAGTGCGTTTATTAAATCTAGCACAAAACCGACAACTAGTGACGTCGTGGTCAGGGCCTAGGCAAGGAATGCAGTAAGAGTGGAAGTCCTTATGAGGTATTTGCTTCCCACAAGAAACAATTATTAACTTTTACTGACATCGATTTGGAGCAAGAAAATGTTTCCCCATCGGGGTACTTCGCTTTATTGAAGACTTCGGTTCTGAAATTCAATTTTGAAAATCTCAGGAGTCGGCCGACCGGCACTTGCGAAAGTACAGCTTTGTACCTACCATAAATGTAGATGTTCGAGTGTTCACCCTGCTGCAGCCATCACACTTGGGTTATCCTGCCGTCAGGCGGTCCCGCAGTCGGCCCGAGTTCCAAAGTCTTGGTCCGGCGTCAGTTGCTGTCGCTTCTTCCCTGACGTCAGTGCGCCAGGGGTATATAACAGGCATCCAACGCCATTTTCTTCAGTTTTTCTTGCCCCAGATGTCAGGTGCCCCCAATAGGTAGGCAAAATATATATATATATATATATATATATATATATATATATATATATATATATATATATATATATATATATCGCTAGATAAAAATAAAACAATACCTTTAGGCACAAGCAAATACACCACAGAGGTTATATAGGATAGAGTGGTATAGATAAGTTCAGCTAGTTCAGAGGGGATGGAGGGAGGGTAACCTGGACTGCAGCAGGGTGAACACTCGAACATCTACATTTATGGTAGGTACAAAACTGTACTATGTTCATCGTGTTACCCTGCTGCAGTCATCACACTTGGGTTGAATCCCAAAGCTAAGGATGGGAGGTGGAGTTAAACAGGGCTAGAAGAAGCTAGTAGGCCCTGCAAAACTGCAGTGGCAAACCCAGCTCTAGTCTTAGAATATAGAGGTAAATGATAGTGCTTGGTGAAGGTGTGCACTGAACTCCAAGTTGCAGCTTCCAGAATATCCTTGGTTGGCACTCCCCTGAGAAAGGCTGCTGATGTAGTTGTAGCCCTGGTGGAGTGTGACCTAATGTTAGCAGGTACCGGTTTCCCATGATACGTGTAGCAGAAACGTATGCAATGCCCTATCCATTTAGAAATGGTCTGTTTTGAGATAGCTTTTCCTTGTGATCCTGTAGCATAGGCTACAAAGAGCTGGTCAGATTTCCTGAAAGCCTTAGTTTTATCCAAGTAGTAACGTAATTGCCTGTGAATGTCCAAAGAGTGCAGGAGTCTTTCTCCTTTGTTCTGGGGATTTGGGAAAAAGGTGGGCAAATGAATGGTTTGGTTTAGGGCCACACTGGATACCACCTTTGGCATAAAGGAAGGGTTAGTTCGTAGAGAGAGACTGTCTTGATGAAAAATGAGGAAAGGCTCCACTGCCATTAGTGCCTGTAGCTCTGAGACTCTTCTAGCTGAGGTTATTGCAAGTAGCAGGGCAGTTTTCCATGAAAGAAACTTTAAATCAGCTGAAAAAGCTGGTTCAAAGGGCGGCAGTGTAAGCTTTTCCAGAACAAAGTTGAGATCCTAAGCAGGTGTTGGTACTCTCCTTGGCAGTCTTATGTTCTTAGCCCCTCTAAGGTACTGTCTTAGGAGTGGATGTGAGAATAAAGGAGGATCCGTGTTGTAATGAGCTGAAATTGCTGAGGCGTGGATCTTGATACATGAAAAGGAAAGTCCTTTGTGCAACATCTCAGTTAAATATTGTAGAATCTGAGGAATGTTTGGATCAAGGGGATTCTGGCCTTTAGCCTGGTTCCAGGCGCAAAATCTTTTCCATTTGTCTGAATGTTTTCCTGGTGCTGGGCCTCCTGGCCTCCAGAATGACATCCATAACAGCTTTGGATAGTTGGCTGGTTGTTTAGGTAATTTGCCATGCAGCCAGGTTTAAAGTCGTGAGCTGGCTGTGTAGAATCTGATTGTCTCGCTGGGTGAGCAGGTGAGGAATTTTTGGTAAAATCCATGGTGTGTCGTGGGCCATGTTCCTTAGAATTGGATACCAATGCTGGCGATGAACATCAGGTTGAATTGCCTTTATGGAGAGCAGGGTTTGAAGTTGGTTTTCTGCTTCTGCTCACTGGTTTGGTGGAAGGTCTGGGAACCCTTTTGGGGTTTTGGCAGTGTGTGGAAGTAAAATTTGTATCCCCTGGGATACAATGTTGAGGACCCATCAGTCTTTGGTGATGGAGGTCCCAGTTTTTTGCATAGTGGGCAAGTTTTCCTCTTAGGGGCACGAGCAATTGAGCAGATGTGAGGAGTGGAGTTGAGAAGTAATTGTGAATTCTTTACATAAGGGGGTGGCTTAGTACTCCCTGTTTTAGAAGTGGAGGTACTCCATTGCTTAGATCTCTGCATACCCGGAGACTGTAATCTGGGGGGGGGGGGGTCTGTTTCCCCTGGGTCTAGTTTGTGATGGCCTTGACGGGGCTGGAAACGACCAATGCTTCGAGGGGGCAATGCCTACTGAATCTTGGAGGCTGCACCTGCAAAAAATATTTGACATTCTGCATAAACTTAGCTTTTTCTTCCATCTTTTTTAGAACCTCTTCTGCTTTGGTGCCAAACAAATTGTCCTTATTCAAAGGAACATCTAGTAATTTTGATCTGACATGGTCTGGCAAGGTCTGTTCCTTAAGCCAAGCATGCCTTCTCAGTATGGAACCAGTGACTGCTGCCCTGCAAGATGCTTCTAGAGCATCAAACCCACATTGCAAGGTATGCTTGCTGACTTGGCTTGCAGAATACATAAGCTCCTGCAATTCTTTACTTTCTGCATAGTCTGTAAAGGTAGATAATTTTTGCTTAATAAGTTCCATAATATGTTGTTGGTATTTCAGCATGTGAAACTGGCAATTCAATGCCTTAACGGTGAGAGTTGCAGAGGTGTACACTTTTTTACCCCATCTGCTAAAGCTCGGGAATCCCTGTCCGAAGGGGTGGGATTGTTACCTGTAGTTGCTTTTATACCTTTAGGCCCTTGAGAAATGACCTCTGGGTCAGCAGTAGGATTTTTGAAAAGAAATTTGTGAGGGTCAGGGACTCTGTAGTACCTGTCTGCTTTCCTTGGAGCTGGGGGTAAAGTATCAGTAGACTGGATTCCATAAAGACATCATCCACAACATTCAGAACTGGAGAGATAGCTAAAAGTCTATGTTGTGGCAAATCTAAAAATTCTCTGAGTCTCTGTTGGACAGAGGATAATCCTGGCATTAGCAGTGGAAATATGTAGGGTTTCACCAAAAGAAAAATCCTCTGGAGGAGAAGCAGAGGGAATGGAGTCATGTGCATCTGAATCCTCATAAGCAGATGCAAGTCTTCATATTCAGAGATCTCAGAGTCGTCGAACTCTTGGTCAGTTAAAGCTGCTGGGGACAGGTCTCTTTTTCTCTTAGCAGGGGAAGGCTGCCTTCCCCTAAATCAGCATGATCAGGTCTTCTGCCATTTTAAGCATTTGAGACTGTGGCAAGGAAACAGGTGCTTGAGTTTGGGTCGTCGTTTTTTAGGCGTAGCTCGTACCCGACCTTAGAAACTCGGTAGTTTTAGACAGAACTGAAGAAGCAAAAGAAGTCGCCTGTTTGTGTCAAATATCGGTAATGCGAAGAACTTCCTCAGAAGCCAGTGCCTGCACAGCAGCTGCGGACCCATCCAAGGTAGAGACATCCGCAGGTTCCGTAGTCAAAGGAGAGTTTTGCGGCATACTGGACTCCAAACTAGTCTCGGTAGCGGCCTGCAAATCCATCAAAGCGGGCATCAGGGGCTGCGAAAGCACCTCACTGAGTACCGGCAAACTGGCGACTAGCTTAACGGAAGCATCGTCAGCAGTTTTGGACCTGTGCGGTCTGTCTCTGTCTTTATCCTTACTTTTTTCAGAAGATCAGTAGTTGGATGGCTTACGATGCCATTTCGGAATACGGAGATCAAGAGCAAAAGTATTTAGCGATAATAAGGGCCCATCGACTAATAGTTCGGGCATTGAACAAAGTACAAAACCGACAGCGAGGAACGTCGTGGTCTGGGCGTAAACAGGTTTATGCAGTAAGAATGGAAATCTCGGTGTGGTATTTGCTTTCCACAGGCGTGACAATTATTAACTTTTTCTGGCATCGGTTAGAGCAAGGAAAAAGGATCCCCAATGGGGTACTTAGCTTTAGAAGACTTCAGGGTGATTCAATTCAGAAACGAAAACTCAGGTAGTGGCCGACCGGCACTCGTGCAAATTGCTTCTGCTTCGGGCTCCTCGGCAAGAAAGACTGATTAATGGCATTGGGTGCCTGTTTTTATACCCGACGACCTGACGTCACTCCTGGAGCGACAGCAACCGACGCAGAAATACTAAGTCTCCGGTATTCGGGCCGACTGAGGGCTACCTGCAGGCAGATAACTCAAGTATGATGACTGCAACAGTGAAACACAAAGAACATCAGTGGCATCTCATATGGGGTGCACATTTCTGAAAATTAAAATTATAGGGTACCACTGTGTTCTAACAAACAATGGGGGGGTTCCACTAGGTGTTACTTTCAGGAGGAGAAGTTCTGTTTTACTACATTTAAAGGTGTACAAAATTGCAAGGCAAATGAGTTAAGTAAAAGTCACTGCGTAGTAGTAATACATACAAACATGCACATTTTTTCAACCTTGACACTCTGGTGACCAGGATGGCCCTATTGACAGCTGTTTACAGATGGAACCAAGTCAGAAAAGCTCCAATGACAACTTTAGGAAATATGCATACAGGTGACAGGGGCAATAACTTTTAAACGATTTTAAACAAGAAAAACAAAGACATTGGTGATCTAAAACAGCATGACATTTGTCATTGGCAAAATGCACATGGACATCAGGAGAAATGCAAGGTAAAATCCTCAGTTTAAACAGGAATAAATACTGTGTCTGGCAGAACCTTGCTACCGTCAACTGCAAAATCAGGCTAACCATCAGTTAATTCTTTATGCTTGTTAAGGGAAATTATAATGGATGAAACCATATCCTTCCCTGCCTGTGCTTTGCTAAGAGACATCAATTAAAATGTATACTTGAGTATATTACTTAAGAGTTCTATATTCAGGAATGCATAATGTGGCCAAACATCAGGAGCAAGTTTAACATCCTACAGAAGCATTAAAAGTGATTTATAAACATATGTACTACATGCTACATTTAACATAACTTATAAAATAAATATAAACTGTTTTTGTACACCAGATATGCTATCTACTGGTCTGAACATTGATGTACTATGTGTACGAAGTCAAGAAAAACAAGTCTGGTACCAAGAACCACAAACAGGATTTATTCTTTGTAAATAATGCCTATATCATAACACTGTACATGTACTATTATTATAGATATTGTTTACTTAGTATCTAAGCAACGCTAAGTATATATAAAAAAAAAAAAATCACTGCTTCTTAGCAATATAATGACAACTTTAGGAAATGAGCATAAAGCACACAACCCTCAATGGAGAGAATAATTTTTAATCATTGTTGGTTGTTGTTAGGAAAATGCATAATAGCAACGTGCATGCTTAGTACATTAAAGGCTTAAAAGGGTTAATACAGTTATTCTGTTCATACTGCATGAATCTGCACAGTTATTAGAAACTTAATAAGAGACATTCTATTTCTGCTTATGCCAATGGAAAATGTGCAGCTGCTAGAAGTCTTGATAAAGAAAACAATAGATGTTTGAAAGCTTAAACCATATCAGCACTACTTGTACCAAAGCTAGAAATGTACCTTGAATCTAGACAAAATGTATCGCATGTATTAGAACTGTACAATGGAAGAATTGAAGAGACAAGGTGGGCTAAAATAAGCCCAAGGCCAGGTTGTTTTTCTCAAATGTTTTTGCAAGACAGCAATAATCTGACCATGTCAGCAATACGCCTGGTAACATTTTCTGTGCAACATACAGAAAGCTGTGTCCAACTACGTCAGCAGTAGATTAGTAACATTTTCTATGTGACATGAAGAGAATTGTATAAGAATAACATACTGACCACCAGAAAGTCAGACAAATCTTGTACATACATGCTTTGTCTCCTTGCTGCAAGTAATAAAGGATGCCTTGCTTGAACCCAACGTGTATTGATCTTTGAAGTTTTTCCTTTTACAGATTGGTCCTTCGAGCCAGAGCCCTCTCTTTGCCTCGGATCAGATGGCCAGGTGGCTGAAACCGTACGGGGAAGAAACCAAATCGGTTCTTCTTATATGGAAAGTCCTCCAACTGAATTGTCGTCAAAAGAGGCCAGCCACTTTCTGATCTGTGACTGAAGGACGGGTCTCCGTGAATCGGTGATCAATCACGTGGGCTCAGGTAAGGTGAATCTACTTTTTTCTGTTTTCTGTTTCAGATCAGGGACTAGATGAGTATTGTTTTTTATCAGATTGTATTTTTCTTACAGTCAGGGATAAAAAAAAGAGCACTGTCTTGTCATAGATCAGGAGAAACAGAATAAGTAGGCAGTCATTCTGAAGAGACTATAACAAAATCCGTGGTACACGTTAAAATTAAGAGAAGTTACGTAACAATCAAAGGTAAAATAAAATGGGTAATAATTACACAAAAACACCCCAGAACCTGCAGTTAACAGAAGACGCAAAATATATGCAGTCGCAACGCGCCGATAATATTAGATATTTTTCAAAATGGGTTAATAAATATGAATTCGATGGAAAATTAGAAAAATCCTCGCTGATCAAACTTATCAAACAACTCAAAAATGATTCCAAGGGTCAGGTAAAAAAGCAATGGCGGTTAGGAATTCCTCAAGCACACAGGTGACTGGAGGAAGTAAACCGTAGGGACCAAAGGAACAAAGATTCAAAAGCAATGTTTTTAGATAAGGAGGAAAAAACTTAGTAATAGAATCAGCACCTCCGCCTCCCTTACCAGAATATGAAGCGAGTGAACAGGTTAGTCCACCCCCACTATATCCTGTGGTCACTGAAGATAGAGGTATTATAAAACTAAAACTAACTAAAATCAGAGATCCCATCGGGACCAGGTCCCGAACAAAGGCAAGTAATTCAGAAGAAGGTATTGAGTTATGGCAAATGGTTAAGAATTCACAATCTATAGGAGAAGAAGAAATATGCCCGCTTATAGAAGTACCTAATCCTCAGGCAGGTCAGGACAATCAGGACCCAACTATCTTAGTATATAGACCTTGGACTCCAGAAGATATCCGGAAAGCCACTGAGGGAATTCCCCATCAAAAGATTAATTTTAGAAAATTCTCAGAAGACTTACAAGGAATGAGGTTAAGTTATAACTTAAACGGAGAAGAAGTAGAAAAAGTAGTTAGACAAATTGTAGGGCCAGATTGGTACATGATTTGTGGCAACTGGAAACCTTGTGACGCTGCATAAAAACCCCTCCCACATAGCAGCGCAGAATTAGACACAAGAGTAAAAGATCTTACAGACCGCATCTCTGAAAAATGGAAACCTAGGGCAGACTGGACTTGCATTAATCAATGCATCCAACAAGAAGGTGAAACAATTGACCGGTACTATGTCAGATTGTTAGAATGTTTTAATAACCACTGTGGAATGCAGGTTCCTGAAGATCAAACGCAAGATTCCCCATATGAACAGCAGTTAAAGAATGCATTTTTGAAAGGCAGTAGTGCACCTATAAGCAGTTTTATTACAAAACACATGGTAGACCATCGTACCAGCAGGTTACAATCATTACTTGAATATGCTAGACATGCCGAAAGGCATTTTAATAGCAAAAAGAAAAAGAAAGCTCAAGTATTTTCTGTAGAAGATGGAGCAGAAGTTTATGTAGTGCAGTCTGGGAAAAAGGGCAAGAAAAATGCACAGGGAAACAAGCAGTCTGATCAGCGATCAGAGGACTTTGAAGGGCGTAAGAAAAGGGGAGAATGTTTTAAATGTGGTAAAAAGGGACATTTGGCAAGGGATTTCAGGAAAAATACGAAGGCAACAACGGAAGACAAGGAGGATGAGGACTGACTATATGATAGTCAAGAATCACTAGAAGGGGCTAGTAAAGAAAGGACAAATGAGAATGTGAAACAGGGAGTAGAGGAAGTGCAGGAAGTTAGTAACAATGAAGAAAACGAGATATTAGACCTAGCTTTATTGAACCTGGAGCTCTATTTAACAGACACAAAACCAGAAGGTACACTCTTGGTAGACGGAAGGGAGGTCAAATTTTTGTGTGATTCAGGGGCATCACGGACCCTGATACACCCCTCCAAACTACCAGAAAACATAGAGTCACCTGATTACATACTGGTCAAAGCAGCTAATGGACAGCTGTATCGGGAGCCTCTCTCCCATAACATTGCAATAACTGATCCAGTTTCAGGATTAACACAGAAAAACAAAATTGTAGTTTCTGCAAAATGCCCAGTAAACCTCTTGGGCAGAGACCTCATGCAGATATTTGGTATAGCAGTAGTCCCAACCATGCAGGGTATGGAAGCACAGCTACAAAATAATACCTTTGTGGTGCAATCGGAGGGTGAAATGTTTTACTGGTACAGCCAGGACTTGGTTACAACTGGTCCAGGGACCGTGACCGAGGAACTAATGAGCATAGCCATCAGTAAGTTTCCCTCCTTTGACATTGACAAGCAACACCTGTTGCACTGTACCCTGTATTTTTGTAACACACCAGGACCTGATGAGGAATATGAGAAAGAATTATTTAAGAATCATACAAATAGATTGATGCTGCGTAACCTGTACTGGGACACAGAAGGGAACAGTGTAGCCAGCTGTTCACTGCCCCAGGAGTTTTTTGCACTTTATAGATCTAATTGAGTACCACGTTAGTTTAACTAAAAACAAAAATATAAAATGGGCAGACCTAGGAGAAAAAACCACGAGATGGGGGAAACAGACAGAACTAGAACTGTCAGGACAGGGGATACAAGTACAAAAATTGAATTGGATAACTCAGACCAACCCAGCTGTGCACTTGCAATCTAGCAAAGACAGCTGATGGATACTCCTATTAAAGGAGGAAGAAAACGCCTTGCGAGGTATACCAGAGACTCTCTGGTCAGCAGGGAAATCAGATGTAGGACTCATTCTTACAGCAGGGCCAGCCACTATCACGCCAAAGTCAGCATTCAGACCACAAAAAAAGACAGTATCCCTTAAGAAAGGGTGCACAGACAGGGATAAAACCTATTATAGCATCCTTACTTAAAGGAGGAATACTAATAGAATCTCCCAATTCACCATGTAACACACCTTTATTTCCAGTTAAAAAAGCCAATGGAGAATGGCGTATGGTCCAGGATTTGCAAGCTGTAAATGACGCGGTAATACCAAGGGCACCCATAGTGCCAGATCCACACACCCTGTTGAATGACTTAAAACCTCAACAAAAGTATTTTTCTGTGGTAGACAATAGCAACGCATTCTTTTCGATACCAATACACCCCGACAGCCAGTATTGGTTTGCATTTACATTTTCAGGGAAAAAGATATACATATACACGCCTACCACAGGGATATTGTGAAAGTCCAACGATATTCTCACAAGAAATGGCAAGCAACTTGGCGGGATTCAACCCACCAAGAGGTAGCCAGGTTTTACTTTATGTTGATGGACATTCTGCTGGCGGCCCTCACCCAGCAGGATTGTAAGGAAGATACCATAGCACTTCTACAATTTTTAGCTGCTGAAGGACATAAGGTAAACAAAGACAAACTGCAGTTCTGGAAAAAACAGGTTAAATACCTAGGATATGTAATATCCAAGGAAGGTAGAACGTTAGATGAGGACAGAAAAGTAGCAATTTTACAAGCACCAAAACCCTCTACCAAGAAGGAAATTATGTCCTTCCTGCGTACAACTAATTTTTGCCGAAGCTGGATTCCAAACTACGCTTTGTAATCTGCACCCTTAACTGACCTTATATACAAGACGTCTATGGCAGCGCAGGATTTGTTAACAATGGACACCAGAGGCAGAGTCTGCCTTTTGTAAACTAAAGCAGTTAATAGCGTCCTCACTAGTTCTGGGATTGCCAAACTATCATAAACGTTTTTTTCAGACTGTAGATTGCAAGCAGGGTTACATGACATCAGTATTAACACAACAGCATGGGGATAAGCAACACCCCATCACTTACTATTCATCACAACTGGACCCAGTGGCACGATCCTTACCCCACTGTGTATAAGCAGTAGTTGCAGCTGCAAAGGCAGTGCAGGCTTCAGCCTCAGTAGTCTTGTTCCACCCTCTCACTTTGAGAGTGCCCCATGCAGTTTCGATCATTTTACTGCAAGAAAAAGTGGCATATCTCTCCCCTGCTAGGCATCTTTCCTGCATGACTATATTGTTGAGCCAACCTCATATGACAATTGAATGATGTACAACTTTGAACCCTTCTACGCTGCTCCCAACCCCTGCAGATGGCACACCCCACCGCTGCCTGCAGGTAATTGAGCAAAAGACCCTACCTAGAAAAGATCTCACGGACGTCCCCTTGGACAATGCCGAGGTGACATATTTACGTGGATGGCTCGTGCAAAAGGGGTCCTGCAGGAAAAAACCTAGTAGGATATGCAGTAGTCTCTCATACGGAGATTGTAGAAGCAAAATCTTTACCACACTATTTATCTGCACAGGCAGCAGAATTGATTGCCCTGACACGGGCATGTACCCTAGCAAAGGGTAAATGTGTAAACATTTTTAATGACAGCCAGTATGCTTTTTCCACAACAGTGGAAAAAACGGGGAATGATAACATCTACTGGCAAACCTATAAATCATGCACAGTTTATTTTAGATCTTTTAGAATCTATTCAGTTACCTCAGAAAGTGGCCATTTGCAAATGTACAGCTCACACCAAGCAACAAGATAGGATTTCAAAAGGTAATGCGAGAGCTGATACAGCTGCAAAACAAGCAGCCACAGAAGTATTTGTTTTAAATAAGGAATTGCAACCATCTGAAACCTTAGATCTAGACATGTTAAAAACAATGCAGACACTCACTACGCAAGCTGAAAAACAGCAATGGATAAAACAAGGAGCGATCCTCGAAAAAGGGCTGTACATCTCTAAAGAAAGAAAACAGATACTACCCTCTAATTTGTTTCGCTATGCAGCATTGTTGAGCCATGGGCAATGCCATGTCTCAACGGGGGGGGGTACAGCTGGTGAACCAAGTGTTCATAACGTACGGATTAACAAACTACTCTAAAAAAATTTTGTTTGATGTGTCAGATTTGTAACAAACATCATGCACAGGGGGCGATAAAGCCCAAGCAAGGGAGTTTCCCCACACCACCATATCCATTTCACACTATCTGTATGGATTTCATAGAATTGAACAAATGTGAAAATAAAAAGTATTGTCTTGTCATTATAGATATGTTTTCCAGGTGGGTGGAAGCCTTTCCAACCAAAAATCCGGATGCAGCTACAGTGGCAAAAGTACTTGTCAAGGAAATTATTCCTAGGTTTGACATTCCGGAAAGAATCTACAGTGACAATGGTACACATTTTGTAAATCAAACCATACAGCAGTTAAGTAAGCATTTTGGTATTTCTTTAAAAAAATCATTGTGCATACCATCCACAGTCTGCAGGGCTGGTTGAAAGGCATAACGGTATATTAAAAAGCAAATTGAGAAAATTAATAGCTGATACAGGAAAAACTTGGTTGTACTGTTTACCCCTGGCACTGTTGAGCATGAGAACTGTCCCTAAAGCAAAATGATTGACTCCTTTTGAAAAACTGTTTGGAAGAGCTTATTATACACCCCAGTGGAAACTTCGCATGTCATCAGACTAGGAAGCCGATTTTACACTAGCTGAATATATGAAAAAGTTGTTGAGTTCTAAACATCTGTTGCAGTCAAATTCTTTTTCAGATAAAAAACAAACTGAAACATCGAAAGTGGCAGTGACGCCAGGAGACTGGGTATGGATTAAAATTGTGAAGCGAAAGAACTGGGCATCGCCAAAGTGGGAAGGTCCCTACCAGGTGCTTCTTTCGACACCTACTGCAGTCAAAATAGCAGAACAAGCTTCGTGGATACACCTGATGCACTGCAAGCTGGTAAAGAACTTTGAATTGGACAAAGATCTTACCTCTCCATTGGGACCCTAAGCACAAAGCATGGCTACAAAGGGGGGTCAGATCAACAGGACTGATCTGTCTCAAACCCAGTGAAGAAACCATCAGTGCTGAAGGTCCTATTAGGGCAGAGAGTAAGATCACGTGTCCAAAATAAGATGACTGAATCCAGTAAGATCCAAATACACCTACTTGGAAGAACTGGAGAAAACGGAAATGCAAAACAACTGTTTCCACAAAAATATTACATGACCATCCTGTTGACTGTATTGGTGACAATCTTTTTATTGTGGCCATTTCTTTTCTCAGCCATGCAAGTACAACTAAATAAGCGTGCAGAGTGGCACCCGAACTTTAATACTTACCAGGCAATTAAATATGTGTATGCTGAAACCTTCAATGTTTCGAATTGCTGGATTTGCACAGCTTTACCAACAGCATATGTGGGGCTACTGTTAACTGTAGTTCCCCTAGGGGCTAACAAGACCTGGGAAAACTTGATTCATGATACATCAGATGTCACATCAAAAGATAAGGTAGCACTGCACTTGTCTATTCAACAGAAAGGAACTGTGTTTTATAAGAATGATACAGTCAAGGTGGGTTGGAGATATTGCAATGTAACTGTTCCCTATAGATGCTACACTAAATCCGATAACATCCGATTCTATTGCAACACGAGCTATGTTCATTTGTTGAACTGATGTATAGGACAATTAAAGAAGTAAAACTTAATGCTGATCTCTACAAACAACTGTCTATAATCGATAGAAAAATGTTTCATGCAGAGCAAGGGTATAGTAAAGTTACTACTAAAGTGGAAGACTGTTACTTTATATGCGGAAGAAAAGCATATAAATGGCTACCCGAGAATTGGTCCGGCAGTTGTTTTTTGGGATACCTGGTTCCGGCCATACGACACACGACAGTTTTACCTCAAGGGAAGATTCGGAATGTCCAAGAAATCAAGAAGCCTGTCAATCCAGTGGGACAAATCAATGCACCTTGGAAATACCATCATGACTTAGGTCCAGGGAATAACAAAGGACTGTCACACACGGATCGGAGTGATACTGTTATATCGTGGGCAGGCGTATTACAAGCATATGGAGCAACTAAATCAATCTGGGAACTGAGAAAATTGTCTAAGCTTCTCAAAATAATGAGTAATGCAACCTTTTTTGCCCTAGAATTGGTAACCGATGAACTGACTGCCATGAGAACAGTGGTACTTCAAAATCGCATGGCTCTTGACTTCACCCTAGCGGCAAGAGGAGGTATGTGCGCTTTAATCCAGGAGGAGTGCTGTTCGTATATTCCTGACCACAAACACAAGCTAGACAACCATCTTGAGGTAATCCAGCAGGTGTCGGCCATGACCAAACCAGGACCAAATCCATTGACTTTTTCCAGAAATTGTTTGGGGGGTGGGGCAGTATCTTGATGAACATTCTGATTGCCATCTGTATAGGAATATCTCTACTGATGGTGTGTGGGTGCTGCTGCATCCCCTGCATAAAAGGACTAATCAAAAATTTTGTAGACATTTCCGTTTCTGAAACCTTATACCAAGATGCCGAACTCGAAGAGTTACTGAAAAACTGAAAATGCTTTCATGGGTTTAAACTAAATGACTCTCTTAACTGCAAATCCCGAGTAGGAAGAGGTTAAGGGAAGAAAAAACTGTTTATGCTTGTTATGAAAGTAGAATAAAAGTATTAAAATGGGGGAAATGTTAGGAAAATGCATAATAGCAATTTGCATGCTTAGTACATTAAAGGCTTAAAAGGGTTAATACATTTATTCTGTTCATACTGCATGAATCTGCACAGTTATTAGAAACTTAATAAGAGACATTCTATTTCTGCTTATGCCATGAGAAAATGTGCAGCTGCTAGAAGTCTTGATAAAGAAAACAATAGATGTTTGCAAGCTTAAACCATAGTCAGCACTACTTGTACCAAAGCTAGAAATGTACCTTGAATCTAGACAAAATGTATCGCATGTATTAGAACTGTACAATGGAAGAATTGAAGAGACAAGGTGGGCTAAAATAAGCCCAAGGCCAGGTTGTTTTCCTCAAATGTTTTTGCAAGACAGCAATAATCTGACCATGTCAGCAATAAGCCTGGTAACATTTTCTGTGCAACATACAGAAAGCTGTGTCCAACTACGTCAGCAGTAGATTAGTAACATTTTCTATGTGACATGAAGAGAATTGTATAAGAATAACATACTGACCACCAGAAAGTCAGACAAATCTTGTACCTACATGCTTTGTCTCCTTGCTACAAGTAATAAAGGGTGCCTTGCTTGAACCTAACGTGTATTGATCTTTGAAGTTTTTTCCTTTTACAGTTGTAACTGCTGTGTGACTTGCTATAGGTACTTGTTTAATTTAACTTTTCATCACAAACTTAATACTGTTTTACAGTCATTGTAGTTGTAAAAACAGGGCAGTTACAGTCAGCAACCCAGCCACTCTACTTCCAATCCTGTTAACAACCATTCTTCATTTGCCCAGTTCAGTTATCCATACTTTTCGTAGTTAAAATATTTTAAACATTAAATGTTTAAAACATACACTTACTGCATATGTAAACATGGTTTTCAGACTAGCACACAAATACACAATGGGTTTAATCGGAAGCAAACTATTAGGGTGCTGCAAGTGTTATTACAGTGGGCCTTCCAAGGCTGAAAATTAGCACACTAGGCCTATAAGACATCAGCACAATCGAAGAAATATGACTGCAACACCCTCTTGATCCTTCATGCTTGCTTTTTCTCCCCATCTACTTTATAAACTACAGACACAAAGCTTCTTGGGGAAGCAATGTGCGACTGCAAAGCTGACTTTGATGTTATTAATGAAATCATGTCAGGGTTTGGGCAGACCAATTTTTCCCTCTGCATTACTTAGGTAACAAACATGACAACGAACACGCTCCATGAAACACAATAAGCTCTAGGGCTCACAAATACCCTACTCCTCATGGGAACTGCTGCTCCTAAAAATCGTACACGTCCAACTGCCATAAACAGAACTACTACCCGTTTGCATTAGTGTGCAAGTAATTTGTTATGTGTGAACACACTTCTTAGGCTTCTACCTCACTTTCAGTACCGGCAAATCTGTTTTTCTGCACACGGCACGATGAAGGTGCATCACCTCATCTTTTAGTGACCCTGTGTCCTGTAGCTAAATAAATACACATGTAGTCCACAGTATCACTGCAAGTCTCCTAAGAAAAACAACTATACCCACCTCAGCCGCTCAGTCAACAAAACACAATAAAGCTTCTCATTTGTTTGGCTTAGATCACAGTAAAAGTTTTACTTTCTCCAGAAAATAAAATCAAAGTTTGTGAAAAAATAAAAAGTCACAAACTATGATACTACTGCAGTTCTCAAACTTCAATTATAATGCTTCCACACAAAATACTTTACAAAACAGATTAAGTTCAAACAAGCAGATATTAAAAATTAGGAAAAGGATCTGAAATATATTTTAAATACACTTCATTATATGGACAAATTAAAGATTACCAAGACACTAACTTAAATAATGCACAAGATACTATAAAAATAAAATACAAATGCATTCAAATATGCAAAAATGATGTAGCTGCAAAACAGTCTGTTTTAAATATTACAGACACAGACACAGACACAGACACAGACACACACACACACACACACACACACACACACACACACACACACACGCGTAGATAAATTGGTTTCAATATTTAGATCTGTGACTGACTGCACAGACAATGACGGCATGCATGCAGTATTGCTTACTGGAACATGAAGCATCCAGCCTAAGGCAATCTACAAAACAACAGTTAATACAACTCCAAGACCTTGCATTCCACAGTATTCTGTAAGGCACAATGACTCATTAACACTTAATGGAACAAATGGGTAGATAAGGAGTACAAGAAAACCTGCCTGAGTAAAAGAACCTTAATAATTTCCCCAAAAAGCAGGTATTTCTGGTACCTTCCCCATTTTTGGGACTACAGACAATAATGGTCCCTTTCTCCTCTCCCCCTTTAGTCAGCAACCACACTTAAGACACACCTTATGGTACAGCGTTTGAACAGCTACCTACACTTTGGACCAACTCTCCTCAATGCCCTACTAGTTAATTTAAACATGAACTACAGGAGGTCAGTCATAATCAAAGCCACATGAATGAGTTGAGTTGTACACTGACAGAATCTCAAGTTATGACAAGTTTAAACGAATGTTGCAAGCAGACCCGCATGCAGTCATTCAGGTTTTTCAGGGAGTGAACTGCAAAGATTTAGGCTAATATTTTTAATTGAACATCATTACATGTCTCAAGTGCACTGTGTTAACAGTTCAGACCTCTCTATTGACATATACGGAACAGTAATAAAATCCCACCCTTCCTCACTTATGTGTGCCATTTCTCAAACCTTCATGCAGATATGTTAATGGTCTAGTACTTGTCAATACAACTTCATGCAGTTAGGTTAATGGCCTAGTACCTGTCAATACAACTTCATGCAGTTAGGGTAACAGCCTAGTACTCGTCAATACAACTTCATGCAGTTAGGTTAATGGCCTAGTACCTGTCAGTACGACTTCATGTAGTTAGGGTAACGGCCTAGTACTCGTCAATACAACTTCATGCAGTTAGGTTAACGGCCTAGTACTCATCAATACAACGTCATGCAGTTAGGGTAATGGCCTAGTACTTGCTACTCTTCAGGGGTTTCCAGTTATTACTCTCCTGCTATAATTTGAGGCATCACTCATTACATTAAAAGTCAGTTCAGTGAGGCAAGGGGGTCAAAAACCTGTGTGTTCAGTTACCTCAACTAGTGCGGGATAAAGGAAAAAACTAGTTCACAGGACATTTACCATAATCTGTGTGACATACGTGAGAGCTGTATGACAAAGGAGAGGATTTTTATTTTCTTTCCTACAAATTTCACACATCTTTATAGTGAAGAATCTTGAACCTAATGTAAGATGCAAATAAAAAAATGCACACACATTCTGGTACAAGTAAGATCAAAAAGCATGACACGGCTGAAAATCACAGGCACACAAACAAAGCTCAGTGTTAAAACGAATCCCATCAGTTTGTTTTCTGCACAAGATAGACTTCTTAGACCTCAGGAAGAAAACAACACTTCCAAGAAAGATGCTTCATTTTGGCACTCAAAAAGTACAGCAAGACTGCACACTTTATAACTCAGGGCCAAAGTGCTGATTTCTGGAAAGGACAAGGAAGTGCCAAGCAACACACATGCAACAGCCTAAGCCTTCCTTGAATATTCAAAGACATATTCTTTCTTCAGGCCAATGTTCTTCAGGAATTATTTGGAGGACATTCCTACTCCCACCTTCTCCAATTACTAAATCCTTTTAACAGGTGATCTGCTGGTACCAATTCATTTGCATACATCCCTCCTCCATATTACTCTCTTAATTTATACACTTACTCCTTTGATGATAGCAAACATTCACAGTCCCTTGCTGACATCAGACCTGCCCATTATTAAGAGGATTTCAACAGCAACCATGTTCTTTCAATTTTCACCCTGACAATCTTACAGCCATTATATGCAATGTTCAGCTTGGTGTTTCAGCTTCATTTTCTATACTACCATTCTATTCACTTATGGTGGAAGTCATTTCAATAATAATTGTATTCTCTGAAGTGCATCTTTCTATCCAAAAAGCAATCTATTAGCTATTTTCCGGAATTACCTACTGCTTGGGTACAACACGTGTGGCTTCATCTTTATATGCCTCTTCACAGTAGTTTCTTTACAATTCTTAACAAGTCACTGATTTATTCCTTCACCTCTTTATTATATTCCCATCCTTGTTTGCAAGTTTACAATTTAATTCTAAATTTTTAGAACTAATGGTGTACAACTACTGTAAATTAAGTTCTAATATTCTTCTCTACAGGTCACTGATTTGCTAGCTATACCTGAACTTTAGACTCTGTACCCTTCTCATTTAAATAACTGGCTATGATTCACCTTGATGTGTCACCACAAACATTATATTTAATGTAAGCAATGCGTACTTAGATACAGATATTTTTTCTGACCCTCTGACTCATGTTTATTAGTCTTAACCTGTTAAAAATCCAGTTAGTCTCACCACCTTAAACATATGCATAGTAGAGTGACGGCGAACCTATGACACGTGTGTCAAAGGTGGCAAGCCATGATGTTTTGGGTGACACCACCGTTCACTAACAGTGAGTTACCAAAGAAACCGAATGAACAAAAATAAAAGAAATATGTGACCCTGCACTTCTCTATTAAAACTCAGCAAGAAAAAAGCCATTAACTGATGTTAATCAAATCAAATGAGATGTGTTTCATATTTTTTTTCAGTTCAATTCAAAATTACTGTTAAAAGTAGGGTAATTTTTTGGTGCACTATTTTAAGCCCAATATCTGTGCTCATATCATTTTCTCTACCGTGAGTCACTGATTTTACTTTTATAATACATAGCAGCACACGACTGGACTATATTTTTTAAATAAATGAATATGTAAATGATTGTTTCTCTTTTTTACGGGGGGGGTGGGGTTAACACACTGGCAGAGTCAAGATAGGCATTTTCCAAATTTTTGACATGCCGAGCCCAAAAGGTTCGTCATCACAGGCCATAGTAGATGTCACCTATCAACAGCATAATTCTCCAGTTTATTATACTTCATTGCAAGCATTGGTTTGACTTGCATGGCCTTCCTTTCAACATTTCTTTATATAATTCTTTACCTTCTACTTCTTAGGCTTAACCTTCCACTGTTCCTTCCAATTTTTCTGTTTTTAATCTTCTTTACTACTACTTTAATTGCCTTCCTCACCTGTAATACCTCTTCTAGTCATTCCAAGAACATTGCTTTCTACTTCCATTTTTTCACCACCTTAAATTATTATCTCTACTACAATTTATGTAGTTTTTCCTTTTCCACTTCTGCTTTACTTGTCAGGTCATCTTTTGCTTGAGAAACTGGGTTTTCTATTTACCAGTGTGTTACTTTACTCCTAATCCTACATTTTCTTTGTATATTACTTTTGGCCGCGGTGGTGCAGCGGTTATCACTGTCACCTCACAGCAAGAAGTTCTCGGGTCCAACTCTCAGCTGGGATGCCTTCTGTGTCCTCCCTGCGGTCACGTGGGTTTACTCCGGGTACTCCCGTTTTCTCCCACACTCCAAAGACATGCAGTATGTGGACTGGACACACTTAACCTGAATGAACTTGAGTGAATGGTGCAAATGAACTACCAATGGCAAGGATAGCCACCTTGGCTACAGATGATGGTCACTGCAGGAGTGACACCCCAACCCAATGTTCAAAATGGGAAAAGGGGTTGAGGATGGATTACTCATGCTGGTAAGCAAATGTGCACTTTTTCAAATTAAAACAGGTAAGAAATATAAAGATTACGTCTCATCATCTGTACCCAAGCAGAACACCTGTATGAAAACATCAGAATGAACCCTTATCAAGACCACCCCCATGCCAGTAATGACATGCCAGGTGGACCCAATGTCAATGCATCTTATTTTGGCCTTAGGGAAAAGCACTTTCCCATACTGATTTTGCAACTCAAAACCGACTTTATGAGAGCCCTTTACAAACAACTATTAGACAAAGCCTGTGTGAGAAATTTGGACATAAATGATGAAACAGTTACATCAAGTCAGAGAACACTACAGAGGTGTTTCAAAACAGATGAAATAGGTGAAAAGTGTATGCACCAATCTGACACTGTATTTATAAAGAGTAGGGCAGTGATCCTAGTAAGGATCCCAGCAGTTAGAAAATACACACACACACACACACACACACACACACACACAAACAAATAGCAAGCAAGATTCTTGGACAGGAAGACTTCTGTTGGTAGGTCACATGTTCTACTTGTCACACACGTGAACTTGATCACTACAGACTAAGACTGCAAGTTCACAGGCCTATACATATTTATAAGGCACATTCGCCAGCAGACCACTTAGGAGCCTAGACAAATTTCCTAACTGCCCCAGAACACTGTCTGATAAAGTTACTTGCACAGAGTCACACAGTAGGCAAATAAATGCAAAAGGACTCAAACCATGACCTGCAGGAAACAGTTCAATAGTTTATAGCCTTAGCCCTCTGTGCTACAAATTTTCGAGTAGACTTCTGCCAGTTCCAGCATCTGAATATATATTTTCTTTGCAGGGCTTGAAGAAAACTGGTCTCTGGCACTGTACAATTTTTTCCATGAGCAATCCCCCCAATCACCGCCCAAGTACCACTGTCTTCTGTCTTACTATATCAGCCTTCCCAAAGTAGGCCACGGTTCCATTCGAGTAATCTCTGACACATCCCTTTGCATATGGGACTCATGAAATTTTAGAACGCAAAGTCCGATAACAGATACTCAGTGGTTGGTGAGAATCACCAACAAGGGAGTGACATTCACTTATGATAGTTTGCATGTTGCTTGAACCTCCATTTCATGCTTTAGGTGTCCTGTCACTCCACCTTCTCAAGCTGTTGCTCACAAGATTCATTGCCTTCATCAAAGGGCGTGCAAGCAGAGGTCACTTTCACACATTCCCCTTGGATAGGGAAGTTGGTTGATAGCAGCATCAGCCTACTCCTCTGGCTAACCCTTTGGGCACCCATGTCTCCTGTAACACAAATGAGTTGTCTGGTTTGGCACCATTTTCATTACGTAACCATTGCAAGGGAAGTACTGTTGTGTAAAATCTTACCATAACAGTAGATGTCCTTCTCTTCACTGTTACAGTATTCTTTACAGTAGGGTTCCTTGCCAAGAGTAGCCCAACATCCGTCCAGTATACCAATGTCTTTAGGTTGTAATGGGTACGCCATATGTCACATGACATATTGCATAAAGGCGATGTCCAGATGTACCATTCTCAGAAAGTACAGTTGTGTACACTTACCATAAATGTAGCTGTTCGAGTGTATTCACTGTTGCAGTCATTACATTTGGGTTACCTGCTTGCAGGTAGCCCTCAGTCGGCCTGATTATCAAAGTCTTGGGTCCTGCGTCAGTTGCTGTCTCATCTTCCATGATGTCAGGTAGTCAGGGGAATAAAGCATGCAGCCGACGCCATTGCATCAGTTTTTCTTGCTCCAGATGTCAGGTACCCCCATAATGGGAAGCAATTATATACAAGGTTACACCTCCAACAAAAAGCAAATACACCAGAAAGCTTTAAGTATAAACAAAAGGAGAGGTATAGACAATAGCAGTCAGGGGGCAGGAGGGAGAGTAACCAGGACTGCAACAGTGAATACACTCGAACATCTACATTTATGGTAAGTGTACACAACTGTATTATGTTCTTCGTGTTTCACTGTTGCAGTCATTACATTTGGGTAGATTCCCAAAGCTAATGAAGGGAGGAGGCAATTAGAGAGCATTAGGACCAGCTATTAGGCCCTGCAGGACTGCAGTGGCAAAACCAGCTCTGGATTTAGAAAAAATTGGCACGTGGTAATGCTTGGTGAATGTATGTATGGAACTCCAGGTAGCAGCTTCTAGGATGTCCCTGGTAGGGACACCTCTGAGAAAGGCTGTAGAGGGAGATGCAGCTCTGGTGGAATGTGGTCTTTTCCCCTGTGGGGTAGGTATTCCATGATGCTTATAGCAGAAATGAATGCAATGGCCTATCCACTTAGAAATGGTTTGCTTTGAAATGGCCGTCCCCTCTACCCCTGCAGCAAATGCAACGAATAGTTGTTCAGATTTCCTGAGAGGCTTAGTCCTGTCCAAGTAAAATCTAAGTTGTCTGTGCACATCCAAGGAGTGCAGTATTCATTCCCCTTTGTTCTTGGATTAGAAAAGGTTGGCAAATGAATGGACTGATTAAGGACCACACTGGATACCACCTTGGGCATAAAGGAAGGACTGGTCCTGACGAACAACCTGTCCGCATGAAAGATGATGAAAGGCTCCACTGCCATGAGGGCCTGCAATTCAGACACCCTTCTTGCTGAAGTGATGGCTAGAAGGAAGGCTGTTTTCCAAGAAAGGAATTTCAACTCTGCATTTGCAGCTGGCTCAAAGGGAGGTAAAGTGAGATTTTCCAATACAAAAAGTTAAGGTCCCAGGCTGCAGTAGGGGCTCTCCTGGGTGGTTTTAAGTTTTTGGCCCCTCTGAGGAATTGCTTCAGCAATGGATGAGAGAAGAGGGGTGGCTCTGTATTATAATGTGCTGAAATGAGAGAGGCATGAATTTTAATGGAAGAAAAAGGAAAGGCCTTTGTGAAGCATCTCAGTAAGTACTGAAGAATGTGTGGTAAATTGGGCACTGTTGTGCCATCCCCTGAGTTTGGCTCCAGGAACAGAATCTTTTCCATTCTTCAGCATTGGATTTTCTAGTACTAGGCCTCCTTTGCCTCCAGAATGACATCCATCACTTGCTTACTGAGGGATGGTAACGGAGAGCTCAGGTAATTAGCCAGGCTGCAAGGTTCAGGGTTTGAAGCTGGGGGTGCAGAATCTGGTTCTCCTGCTGGGACAGCAGGAAAGGGGTCAGAGGCAGGTGCTATGGTTCCAGCAGTGACACACTGCACAAGAGGGGGTACCAGTGTAAGCATGGCCAGTCTGGTGTAATGAGTATTGTCCTTGGTTTGTCCTGTTTGATCTTTAGTAGAACTTTGGAGAGGCAGAGGGGGAAAGGCATAAACTGATAGGTTTTTCCAGGTGAAGGACAGGGCATCCACTTTCCAAGCTTGTCTGTGGGGAGTCCTTGTGCAGAATTTGTCTAACTGGTAGTTCTGAGGGGAGGCAAACAGGTCTATCTCTGGGCTCCCTAATTTGTTTCTCAAAATGTTGAATATCTTTGGTTCCATTTTCCATTCATGTGGGTCCATGAGATTTCTGCTTATGTCTGCCAGTGTATTTAGCTTGCCTGGCAGGAACTGAACTTGTAGATGCACTTGGTAGCTCAAGGCTGTGTTCCACAGAGCCATGGCTAGTCTGCAGAGAGGGTATGAGTGGGTTCCCCCTGCTTATGTACCACATAACAGTGGTATTGTCAGTCTTTACCAATAATTGCCCTGGAAGAATGTGGTCCTTGAAGGTTGTCAGAGCATTCTGTACAGCTAACATTTCTTTCTGATTGATATGCAGGTGCATTTGACTCTGGTTCCATTTGCCCTGTCAAGTGAGCCCCCCATGCATAGTCTGATGCGTCTGTTGTTAGGGTTTCAGCGGCATGGGGTAAAGTGAATGGCAGTCCCTTGTGTGGTGGCAGGCCTCTGCCCACCAAAAGAACTCTGTATTTAGGCAAGGGATGATAGGAATCATTGATTCTAGGTCCTGAGAATGTTGACACCATAGGCTTTTTGTAGTTTCCTCATATGCAGTCTTGCATATGGAATTAGTAGAATGCAAGAGGCCATGAACCCCAGGGCTTGCAGTATTTTCCTTGAAGATTGCTGGGTCTTTGTGGCCAGTAGTTTGAAGTAGGCTGTCAAATGAACTTGTTTCTCTGGCTTGAGGTAGGCCATCTGTGAAGTTGTATTCAAGCTTGCTCTCAGAAATACAATTTGTTGGCAGGTTACTAGATGTGATTTCTTTTTCTTTATGGTGTACCCCAGAGAAGTTATTAATTTCTTTACAAATGCCAGATGATTTAGTAGTATGTCCTGGCTTTCTGCCTGAATTAGACAATCGTTCAGGCATGGGTATATTTGAATATTTCTTTGCCTGCAGAATACAATGACTGGAGCTAGGCACTTTGTGAATACCCTGGGCGTAGCAGATAAGCTAAAGAGCAGTGCAAAGAACTGACATGTGCATGGAGCCTTCTCTGAAGCATAGATATTTTCTGCAAGATTCCCTTACTAGGATGTGCAGGTAGGCTTCCTTTAAATCCAGTGTTGCCAACCAGGCATTTTTGCCTGGCATGGGAAGCAGCTGATGAGTTATTTTTTATTTTGGGATTACCAAAAAAGGTGTTTAGGATAGACAGGTCCAGAGTAGGATGCCAGGAGTGGTCTTTTCTGGGTACCAGGAAAAGTCTTGAGTAAAAACCTTGCTCGCATTCCTCTTCTGGGACAGGTTGAACAGCCCTGATACTTAGAAGAGAGAGAACCTGCTTTTGAGCATCTGCCCACTGATTTGGGGGTAGGTCTGGCCAACCGTTTGGGTTTGGCAAGGAGTGAAAATGGAATCTGTATCCTTGGGAAACTATACTTAAAACCCATTTGTCTTGGGTAATAAATTCACAGTTTTTTGCATGCAGGGCGATCATTTGTCTTGGGTAATGAATTCACAGTTTTTTGCATGCAGGGCGATCTTTCCCCCTAAAAGAACAGTCAGTTGAGCAGGGCTTGGAAGGTTTAAAGTTAAAGTCATTGTGACAGTTTACCATAGGGGGGTGTCTTACTACTTCAAGCTTTGGAAGTGGAAACCCCCCACTGCTTAGGCCTGTGGGTACCTTGAGACTGAAGACTGGGTGGTCTGCTGGTCATGGGTTTGGACTGAGAAGGTCTGGAAGAGGCAGGAAAGGACCAATTCTTAGAAGGTCAGTGCCTACTAAATCTGGGAGGCTGTACTTGCAAGAAATCTTTAACAGTTTGCATATATTTAGCTTTCTCCTCCATCTTTTTAAGTACTACTTCTGCTTTGTTGCCAAACAGGCGGTCTTGGTTTAAGAGAGCATCCAGTAATTTAGCTTTAACATGATCTGGCAAAATTTGCTCCTTAAACCAAGCATGCCTTCTAAGTACAGACCCAGTGACAGCAGCCCTGCAAGATGCCTCTAATGAATCAAAACCACACTACAAAGTATGTTTTCCAACTTGTTCAGCAGAATGCATTAAATCCTGTAATTCATTTTCAGCACAGTCAGGAATCAACACTATTTTCTGTTTAAGCAATCCAATAATATGCTGCCGATACTTTAACATATGAAACTGACAGTTTAAGGCCCTAATGGCCAAAGTAGCAGAAGTGTATACCTTCTTACCCAATCTGTCCAGGGCCCTGGAATCTCTATCAGAGGGGGTAGGGTTTTTGGCAGTAGTAGCCTTAATGCCTTTGGGTCCCTGTGAAATAGTCTCAGGATCTGCAGTAGGATTCTTAAAGAGGAACTTGTGAGAGTCAGGTACTCTGTAATACCTGTCAGGTTTTCTGGGAGCCAGAGGTGAAGTGTCAGGGGCCAGGCTAGATTCCAAGAAGGCATCATCTACAATGTCCAGTACAGGAGGAATAGCTAAAGGCCTGTGTTGAGGTAGGAGTAAGAATTCCCTAAGCCTCTTTTTGGAGTCAGAGTAACCCTGGCTTTCCTAGCGGAAATGCTCACTAAGAGTATGCAGGATTTCACCAAAAGAAAAATCCTCTGGAGGGGAAGCAGAGGGAATGGAGTCCTCTGCATCAGAATCCTCACAGATAGATAAGGGCAACTCCTGGTCATCAGAGAAAACAGAAATTTCAGAATCCTGATCAGAAGAATCAGAAGGAAAATCAGTTCTAGGTCTCTCAGAGGGGGGAAGGGTGGCTTCCCCTGATTAGAGTAATAAGGTCTTCAGCCATTCTTATTTGTTTTTTTTTCGGCATAGGGGCCTGACCATGCGGTCTGGGCATCAGTTTTCTAGGCGTGGATTGAGTTTTAGGCCTTGAAGAAGAAGATGGTGTTGGTTTAATATGCATGTCAGTAGGCCTGAATACACCCTCAGAAGCCGGTGCCTGCACAGAGGCTCCGGACCCATCCAAGGTAGAGACATCCGCAAGTTCCACAGTCGAAGAAGCATCTCGGGGCATACCGGACTCTGACTGGGTCTCAGTAGAGGCCTGCGAATCTGAAGTAGCAGGTATCGGGGGCTGCAAAAGCAGCTCACTGAGTACCGGCGAACTGGCGACTAGCTTAATAGAAGCGTCATCAGAAGCTTTGGACCTATACGGTCTCGGTCTTTATCTTTGTGTTTTTTCAGAATGTTGGTAGTCGGGTGGCTTACCGAAGCCATTTCTGGATAATTGAACAGAGTACCAAAATATTTAGATGCGAAAATGAACAGACGATGACTAGTTCAAGGTTTGAATACGGCACAAAACTGACAGCGAGGGACGTCGTAGTCTGGGCCTAAGTAAGGAATGCAGTACGAATTAAAATCTTTATGAGGTATTTGCTTTCCACAAGAAATACAACTGTTAACTTTTACTGACGTCAGTTTAGAGCAAGAAAAAGGATCCCCAACGGGGTACTTAGCTTAGTTGAAGACTTTGGATCTGAAACTCAAAAACGAAAATTTCAGGAGTCGTCCGACTGGCACTTGCAAACTGCTTCTGCTTTGGGCACTGCATGGCAAGAAAGACTGATGTAATGGCGTCAACTGCATGCTTTATACCCCTGACTACCTGAAGTCACGGAAGATGAGACAGCAACCGACGCAGGACCCAAGACTTTGATAATCAGGCCAACTGAAGGCTACCTGCAAGCAGATAAACCAAACGTAATGACTGCAACATTGAAACACGAAGAACATTTAAAAAATCATAGTAGGAATGACAGTCTAAGGATACTA
This sequence comes from Protopterus annectens, assembly GCF_019279795.1. Lineage (NCBI taxonomy): Eukaryota > Metazoa > Chordata > Ceratodontiformes > Protopteridae > Protopterus > Protopterus annectens. The sequence goes on from NC_056727.1 coordinate 1,253,001,498, forward strand.
GAAGGTAACAAGCACATCCAGAAGGAAAAAGGACCAGGGGAGGAAAGAGGGAACAAATACTGCAACAGTAAAAAGAAGGATATCTACTGTTATGGTACAAATTTATGCCACTGTACTTGCCCTTTCATATCACTATTGCAGTATTCTTTACAACAGGGAGAGTGCAATAGCTCAGGAAGATTGGGAGGAGGAAGGGCCAGCACTTCCCTCTAGGAAGCCATGGAGAATGGCCCTGGCAAAACCAGCTCTGGTCCCAGAAATCACATCCAACTTATGGTGCTTGGAAAGGTATGCACAGGAGTCCTGGTAGCTGCCACAAGAATAGAATTAGTATCCAAACCTTTGAAAAAAGCAACAGAAGAAGCCACAGCCCTAGTAGAATGAGCCTTAACAGACGAAAGAAGGCTCTTCCCAAGAAAAGTGTAGCAAAAAGAAATGGCTTTAGATATCCAAGAAGAAATGGCTTGCTTGGAAACAGGCAAACCTAAAGACGTAGGATGAAAGGAAACAAAAAGCTGCTCCGATTTACAAAATGCTTTAGTCTTATCCAAGTAATATCTGAGTTGTCTATCCAAGGTGTGCAAAACCTTCTCACTAGCAGACTGCAGAGAAGGGAAACAAGTGGTCAAATAAACAGACTGATTAAGAGACAACTCATTAACCACCTTGGGCATAAAAGAAGGATTAGTATTTAGGGGCACCCTTTTATTATGAAAAAATAAAATAGGAGGAATAGCCATACAGGCTTGCAGCTCAGACATCCATCTAGCTGACGTAAGGGCTAAAAGAACAGTCTTCCAGGAGCAGGAACCTAGGGCAATTTTTCTAAAACAAATTTAAGGTCCCAGGAAGGAGGGACAGGCTTCCTGGGAGGTCTAATATGAAGAACTCCTTTAAGATTTAAACTAAATTAAACTACTAAATCAGCAAACTTTGCATTACTTAAGACTGAGGTGGGAAGTTTCAAAGCCCCCATGCTAAAGGATAACTCTGTCCAAGCTGCAAAATCCTTTACTAATGCACTCTATGGGCACCTACAAGAATGCATGGATTGTGCTATCCCAAACAAAACCAAGACTCACTCCTCCAAGAAAAGGAAATCAGTCTGGTGGACCCCTGCCATAAACAAGCTATACAATAGAAGGAGGAAACGAGTACAGAAAAAGAGTAAAATCCCAAGAAGGGAAGACATGCCTGATTCAGTATCAGCAAGAAACTATGCTATGTTCCCTCATAAAATCACCCAAGGCTAGCTTTGAAGCTGGCCTTAGAAACTCCCTGGGTGTAACTGAAGCCAGAGGAAGAATGGTTTAAAAGAAGGCAATCAATGTTGAAGCCTTGGGAGGAGGCACAGATGCCAGTACTGCAACTGTCTGGAGCTTGCACCCTAGAAAAGCATGATCCTGAGAAGGAGCCAGGAACAACTTTTTTAAATTTACTGTAAACCCTAGGCTTTGCAAAAGATAAATTGTGAAGTGAAGATGCTGAAGCAGAACAAGGCATTTGGTGAAGACCACTGGGGAATAGAGAGGCCAAAGGGCAAAGTAGAGAACTGAAAATGCCAGGAAGCAACTAAGAAATGTAAAAACTTCCTGAAAAGAGGACATACACGGGATATGAACATAAGCATCCATGACATTCAGAGAAACTAGAAAAGCCTGAAGTAGAAGAGGAGGAAACAAGGTTTGAAGGGATAACATCTGAAAGGAAGGAACTTTCAAAAAGTTGGACAGCTGAGAGAATTCCAGAATGGGTTTCCAGGCACCTTCTTTCCTGGGGACCAAAAACATTCTAGAATAAAACCTCTTCCTCCTCTGAGGGGTTGGAACTTCTTAAATTGTTCCTTGAGCCAACAAGCCATGAAGCACCTCTGAAAAAAGAGGAGTTGTTCCTGAGGAGGCTGAGGAATGGGATTTCCAAGGTATGTAATAACCCTGGTGAATGATGAAAAGAACCCAGGAGTCTTGGGTGACCTTTAGCCAAAAAGGAAGGGACAGGGAAAGACAGCGAGAGAGCGAGAGAATAATGTGATTGAGATGAAAAGGGCAAGGATAGTCAGACAGCAGCTGCTTTGTCAGGAAAAGGAGGCTTCTGAGTAGGAGTTTGTGAAGCCTTAGCAGGGGAAGCCCTTCTTACAACCTTTTTACCCTTGGGGGAGGGCAAGACTGTCTACAGACAAAAGCAGGCTTGTTAGAGTAATTCATCTGAACTTGGGAACAGATAAAACAAAAGATAAGCTTCAATCAATTTAAACAACTCCGCAAGAAGCAGCAGCAGCACCAAACAAATGCTTATTATCCAGAGGAGCATCCATAACCATAACTTTAGCTTTTATATCATCAGGCAAAAGCTGAAGTCTTAGCCAGGAATACCTCCTCAGAACAGATCCAAAAGCAGCAGCACCAGATGAAGCATTAGCTGCATCAAAGCTGCATTTAATGGAATGGCGAGCAACCTGGGAGGACGCCCCTAGCAAGGTAAGAGCAGAGGCCTTCCCCTCAGAATCAGAAAGATCTGAAATGGCTTGACAAGCTTGAGAGAGAAAAGCCAAGGCATACCTGATCATGTCTGTGACGGTTCACCACTCTAAAGGCCAGAGGGGCAGAAGTATACACCTTCTTACCCAGCCTCTCCATAGTTCTGCTGTCTTTATCAGAGAGAAGCAATTCAGTTGAAGGGTTTATCAGAGGTCACTGTCAACACAGAGGGGTCAGCAGAGGGACACAAAGAGAAACTTGCAGTCCTCAGACACTTTATAAAACCTATCAGGTTTCTTGGAAGCAGGGGGTTGGGAATCAGGAGCCTGAGAAGCAGAGAAAAAAAGCATTCAACAGAGCTCACATCACCTCTTCTGAAAAGACACCAGAGCACAGTCCATTTAAAAACTTCCATCATCCTGGAAATAGTATCACCAAATGAAATCTCCTCAAAAGGACAGTTAGGATTGAGAGAATCTGAGAGGAATAAGTGACTAGTCATCAGAAGCAGAATCATCATCAGACAAGTCCTGCTCACTAAGTCTCTTAAGAGGGGTAAAAGGCCAGGTAATAGAAGGAACAGACACCGCCTGTGGAGTCTTAAGAGCTATAAGGACATAGAACAGACCTTGAATGAAGTTTTTCCATTCATAGGTTGGTACTAGGCTATCGGCCCTATGGCCTATACAAGCCTAGCTATAACAATTCCCTGGCTATTTCTTCCCACACTATTTATTTCCCTGGACCCTTGTCTATCAGGGTGACTGACATGATCCCAGAGGTGAATTTCCTTTCTCCCATCCAGTTGTCAAGGCTCCTTTTGAAGAGGGCCAAAAAGGCGCTCTGCTTGACATGTATGGGCAGTCTATTCCAGAGTCTGGGGAGTCTCTGGGTCAAGAACCTATTGCTCCAGCATGTTTTGTTTATTGTGATGACAAGGTTTAAATCCCTGGAGCATGTGGCTCGGAGGGATTGGGATTTCTTTAAGTGTATCCAACAGCTCTGGGTTTGACATGATTTCACTCTGATGGTCCTTAGGAGCAGGTGAAATACGTTTAGTCTTCTGCTTCTTTTTATGTGGGATGTCAGCCTTAAACAATTTAGGAGGCCCTGACCCCTGACAACACTCTATAATGGTAGTCAAAACCTCTTCCCTCATTAAAATCTGAGGAACACCCCCTAGGCCCTTCAGTAATTATCAGCAGCGGTTCCCCCTATACATCTGAAACGGATGTCTACAAGGCGTCTGTGGATGTGCATGAAGTCAGGATCCATGCTGGCCTCTGAAGCGGTCACGGCAGAGGAATCTGAGAAGGAAAAGTACAGTTGTGTACACTTACCATAAATGTAGATGTTCGAGTGTATTCACTGTTGTAGTCATTACATTTGGGTAATCTGCTGGCAGGTTGCCCTCAGTCGGCCTGATTAACAAAGTCTTGGGTCCTGCGTTAGTTGCTGTCCCTTTTTCCATGACGTCAGGTCATCAGGGGTATAAAACATGCAGCCAATGGCATTACATCAGTTTTTCTTGCCCCAGATGTCAGGTGCCCCCCAAATGGGGAGCAAAATAAAATTAAAAACACATAAATATACCCCCAACTAAAAGCAAATACACCAAAAAGGCTTTTAAGCATAGTAAAAGAAAGCAGAGGTATAGTAAGAGAAAAACAGGGGGCTGGAGGGAGGGTAACCAGGACTGCAACAGTGAATACACTCGAACATCTACATTTATGGTAAGTGTACACAACTGTACTATGTTCTGGATTTAGAGAAAATTGGTAAATGATAATGCTTGGTGAAAGTATGAACTGAACTCCAGGTATCAGCTAATAGAATATCCCTGGTAGGAACACCTCTGAGAAAGGCTGCAGAAGCAGATGCAGCCCTGGTGGAATGAGGTCTGATCCCCTGGGGGATAGGTTTTCCGTGGTGCTTACTGCAGAAATGTATGCAATGGCTTATCCATTTAGAAATGGTTGGTTTTGAAATAGCCTTCCCCTCTGCCCCCGCAGGCAAATGCTACCAGCAGTTGTTCAGCTTTTCTTCGAGGTTTGGTCCTGTCCGAGTAGAATTTAAGTTGTCTGTGCACATCCAATGAATGCAGAATCCATTCCTCTTTGTTCTGTGGATTGGGAAGGAAAGTTGGCAAATGAATGGACTGATTAAGAGCCACACTGGATACCACCTTGGGCAAGAAGGATGGATTGGTCCTGAGTGACACCCTGTCCGCATGAAAGATTATGAAAAGCTCCACTCTCATAAGGGCCCGTAATTCAGATGTCTTTCTAGCTGAAGTGATTGTTAAAAGGAAGGCTGTTTTCCAGGAAAGAAATTTTAAGTCTGCAATAGCAGCTGGCTCGAAAGGCGGTAGAGTAAATTTCTCCAATACAAAGTTAAGATTCCAGACAGGGGTTGGAGCTCTCCTGGGTGGTCTCAAGTTTTTGGCCCCTCTGAAGTACTACTTGAGCAGTGGATGAGAGAAGAGGGTAGGTTCTGTGTTATAATGAGCTGAAATAGCTGAGGCGTGCATTTTGATGGAGGAGAAAGACAGGCCCTTGTGAAGCATTAGCTGCTGTGCTCATCCCTTGAGATTGATTCCAGGCACAGAATCTTTTCCATTTGTCAGCATAAGATTTTCTATTACTAGGTCTTCTCGCCTCCAAGATGACATCCATCACAGGTTTGCTGAGGGATGCTAAGGGTGAATTTAAGTGATTAGCCAAGCTGCAAGGTTCAATGTTGGAAGCTGAGGGTGCAGAATTTGGTTCTCCTGCTGAGACAGTAAGGAAGGTGTCTGAGGCAGGTGCCATGGAGAAATTTGTGACACACTGCGCAGGAGTGGGTACCAGTGTTCGCGTGGCCAGTCTGGAGCAATCAAAATAATTTTTGGTTTGTCCTGTTTGACTTTTAGCAGAACTTTGGAGAGCAGAGGCAGAGTGGGAAAGGCATAGACAGAGCATCCACTTTCTAGGTTTTTTTGTTCTTGAGCAAAATTTGTCCAACTGGTAGTTCTGGGGGGAGGCAAATAGATCTATGTCTGGGCTCCCCCATTTGCTTGTCAACATGTTGAAAATCTGTGTTTCCAGTTTCCACTCGTGTGGGTCCATGAGATTTCTGCTTAGTCCGTCTGCCAGTATATTCAGTTTTCCTGGCAGGAATTGAGCTTGTAGTTGCACTTGGTAGCTCAAGGCAGTGTTCCACAATGCCATGGCTAGTCTGCAGAGGGGGGTTAGGAATGTGTACCCCTCTGCTTGTTTATGTACCACATAACCATGGTGTTGTCCGTCTTTACCATTAGTTGTCCTGGATGAATGTGGTCTTTGAAGGCTGTCAGAGCATTCTGTACAGCTAACATTTCTTTTTGATTGATATGTAGGTGCATTTAATTTGGGCTCCATTTGCCCTGAATGCACTTCCCTGCCAGGTGAGCCCCCCCATGCATAGTCTGATGCATCTGTAGTTCGGGTTTGGGCGGCAGGGGGTAGTGTGAATGGCACTCCCATGTTTTGGTGGCAGGCCTCTGCCCACCATAGGAACTCTAGGTGTTGGCAAGGTATGACAGGAATCATTGTTTCCAGGCTGTGACAATGTTGACTCCATAGACTTAAGTACCACTGAAGTTTCCTCATATGCAGTCTTGCATATGGAATTAGAAGAATGCAGGAGGCCATGAACCCCAAGGTTGCAGTATTTGTCTTGCAGATAGCAGGGATTTGTGGCCACTTGTTTGAAGTAAGTTACCAAATGAATTTGCTTTTCTGGCATGAGGAAAGCCATCTGGGCAGCTGTATTCAAGCTTGCACCCAGGAATGTAATCTGTTGAGAGGGTACCAGTTGTGATTTCTTTTCGTTTAAGGTGTACCCTAGACAAGATGGCTTTTTTTTACATACGCCAGATGATTTATAAGTATGGCCTGGTTTTCTGCCTGAATTAGACAATCGTCCAGGTATGGATATATTTGAATATTTCTTTGCCTGCAAAATGCAATAACTGGAGCCAGGCACTTTGTGAATACCATGGGCGCAGTAGACAAGGCAAAGGGCACTGCAGAGAACTGATAATGCAAGTAGCCTGCTTTGAAGCGTAGGTACCTTCTGCAAGATTCTCTGATTGGGATATGCACGTAAGCTTCTTTTAAATCTAGAGTTGCCAACCAGGCATACTTGCCTAGCATAGGAAGTAACTGTTGAAGAGTTAGCATCTTGAATTTGGGAATGTCCAGAAAGGTGTTTAGACTTGACAGGTCCAGAATTGGACGCCATGAGTAGTCTTTTCTGGGTACCAGGAAAAGCCTGGAATAGAAACCTTGTCCCTTTTCCTCTTCTGGCACCGGTTAAATACCCCCCATGTTTAAGAGGGAAAGTACTTGTTTTTGAGCCTCTGCCCACTGATTTGGGGGCAAGACTGGCCACCCATTTTGGTGTTGGCAATGTGTGGAAATGAAATCTGTATCCCTGGGACACTATATTTAAAACCCATTTGTCCTGGGTTATGAGTTCCCAGTTTTTTGCATAAAGAGCAATCTTTCCCCCTGAAGGGGCGGTTAAAAGGGAAGTGCTTGGTATTTTTAAAGGAAAGTCATTGAGACTGTTTACCATGTCTTATTTCCAGATTTGAAAGTGGCGGCCCTCCATTGCTTAGTTCTGAGAGTCCCTTGGGCCTGAAGCCTGGTGCTTTTGGTGTGTCTGGGTTTGGCTTGAGTGGATCTGAAGGAGCTGGAAAGGACCAATTCTTAGTAGGCCAGTGCCTACTAAATCCTGGAGGTTGCACTTGTAAGAATTCTTTCACAGTTTGCATAGATTTAGCTTTATCTTTCATCTTTTTTTAAAATGTCTTCAGCCTTATTGCCAAACAGGTGGTCCTGATTTAAAGGAGCATCCAACAGTTCTGCTTTAACATTATCAGGCAGAGATTGCTCCTTAAGCCAAGCATGCCTTCTAAGCACAGACCCAGTAAAAGCAGCCCTGCAAGAGGCCTCTAAAGAATCAAAACCACATTGCAAAGTATGTTTTCCAATTTGTTCAGCTGAATGCAATAAATCCTGTAAATCTTTATTTTCCACATAGTCAGAAATCAACATCATTTTTTGTTTAAGCAGTCCCATAATATGCTGTTGATATTTTAGCATATGAAATTGGCAGTTTAAAGCCCTGATTGCCAAAGTTGCAGAAGTATAAACCTTTTTACCCCATCCATCCAGCGCCCTGGAGTCTCTATCAGAAGGGGGTAGGGATTTTTAGCAGTAGAAGCCTTAATGCCCTTGTCCCCTGAGAAATGGTTTCTGGGTCTGCAACAGGATTTTTGGAAAGGAACTTGTGGGACTCAGGAACCCTGTAATATCTGTCAGGTTTACTAGGAGCCGGAGGCAGAGAATCGGGGGCCATACTGGATTCCGAAAACACATAGTCAACAATGTCTAGTACAGGAGGTATAGCTAAAGGCCTATGCTGAGTTAGAAGAAGGAAATCCTTAAGCCTCTTTTTAGACTCAGAAAATTCCTGACTTTCCCAGTGGAAATGCTCCCTTAAGGTATGTAAAGTTTCCCCAAAAGAAAAATCCCCAGGGGAGGAAGCAGAAGGAATGGAATCCGCTGCATCACAATCCTCATAAGTAGGAAAGGACAAATCCAGTTCATTGGAAGAATTCGAAGAAAACGAGTCCTGATCAGAAGATTCATGGTCAAGCTCAGTCCTAGGCCTCTTAGAAGGGGGGGGGGGTTGACTACCCCTGATTAGAGTAATAAGATCTTCAGCCATTTTGATCATTTGTTTTTTAGGCATAGGGGCCTGAACATGTGGCCTGGGCGTCGGTTTTTTAGACACAGATTGAGATTTAGGCCTTAAAATAGAAGGTGAAGTCGGTTTAATATGCAAGGCTAACCGACGACATTTCTGGATAATTAAACCAAGAACCGAAATATTTAGAGGCAAAAATGTACCGACGATGGATAGTGCGCTGATTAAATAAAGCACAAAACCGACAGCAAGGTACGTCGTGGTCAGGGCCTAGGCAAGGAATACAGTCCAAATGAAAATATTTATGAGGTATTTGCTTCCCACAAGTAATGCAATTATTAACTTTTACTGACATCGGTAAGGAGCAAGAAAAAGTTTCCCCGAAGACTTTAGTTTTGAAACTCGAAAATGAAAATTTCAGGAGTCAGCCAACCGGCACTTGCGAACTGCCTCTGCTTCGGGCACCGCACAGCAAGAAAGACTGGTGTAATGGCATCGGCTGCATGTTTTATACCCCTGACGACCTGAAGGCATGGAAGAAGGGGCAGCAACCGACGCAGGGCCCAAGACTTTGTTAATCAGGCTGACTGAGGGCAACCTGCCAGCAGATAACCAAATGTAATGACTGCAACAGTGAAACACGAAGAACATCTGGACAACCCTCTGGGCTTTTACCAGCCTCAAGAGAGACGAGGTGGTACAACCACGAAGAATCTGACCAAGCTTTCTTGGTCTTTTTCTTCTCAGACTGCTGAGCCTTGGGTCAGGAAGATCCTTCCACAGTGTCTTTAGCCAACAGTTTAATTTGTTGGTTCTCTAAGTAAATCATAGGGGAAGAAAGCAAACTACGCAATGTCTTAGGAATTAAAGCTTGACAACTCTTATAAGATGTACAGTGGTGGGAAGCAACTAAACAGAACAAACACTGCTCATGATAATCTTTATGGGGAACCTGTCTCCCATACTGGCATTTCCCCTTTTAGGATGACATGCAATGCAACAACCAGAAACAAGGCAAAACAAGGATAAGAAAATCAAAATACCCCAACAGGGCACTTATCTGATGGTGGTTAGTAACCAGCAGACGATAATCGAAGATGGCGTTCAGACTGATGGCAAAGCAGTTTTGAGGATGGTACATCCGGACATCACCTTTATGCCCTACTCCATGCGTGGGGAGCATGTGTGTGACATACGGCATACCCGTCACAGCTTAAAGGCTTTGGTATACCGGCCAAACATCAGGCTACCGTTAGTAGGGGATCCCTATTGCATAAAATGCTGCAACAGTGATATGGAAGGACATCTATATCCATAACAGCAAGTAAACTAGGTGGTGCCTTGGCTACATATCCTTTAGGGCAGTATTGAAATTGTTATGATCAAACTACAGTCTCTTCACTCACTTCTACTATGATAAAATATCTATCAAACATCTACGGATATAAATGTTATTCTTTATACAACTACTTTGAACTCCCACATTAACCAGCCCAAACACAACTTCTTCTAACCCATAAAATACTATATAGTCCCTCTACATGCCATGTTATCTCCTTAGTACTTCATCACTATCTCCCAAATCTTCCTCTGTGCTCTCAAGACAAAAACCTGAACCTGCTTGAAATCTATAAACTCAAAAAAAGTATGGGCAAAGTTTATACTCTAACTGCATATCCAAACTACGAAATTCTATCCTAAATTCGATCAGAACTACATCTAACCTCCATATATCCAAGTCCTCACTCAGAGTTTCTCACCAACTCAAGGTTATGCTCATGTACCTCACCTGTATGATCTATATATTAACAAATACTTTACATTCTTACCTCTCATTATACTGTCTATCTACACCTTTCAACACCTGCTCTCTCCCTACTCTTAGGATGGACTTTTATCTTTTTATGTCATAGCATAGTAGACTACAAATCTAATACTTTTGTATATGCTGATTGTCATACTTGTTATTTTTTCACTAGTGTTTCTTCATGCTTAACTGTACCCTATGTATTCCACTGTCAAACTGTATGTATATATACTTTTAAATTACATTTGTACTATTGTTTTATTTGATGTTATTTCACTCTTTGGAGCTTTTCTCCCTAGGCATCCGCTGAGAATGGGCATTTATTACCCAGTTGGACTTTCCCAGTACAAACAATGTCAATAAATAAAAAGAATTTGGAGCCAGTCCTAATGCTAAACAAGGTTATTCTGAACAATAGACTTCAGTTTCACTCTGAAATAATAACTTGGTAAAGCAATACCTCCAAGAACCGCTGAAAGCATGTTGAACAGAACTTTATGATGAGAGTGTGTAGCCTCAGTGCATTCTTTATCAGTTTTCCTGCTACGGGGGTTGGGAGTTGGGGGTGGGTCCTGTTTGAATATGCTCAAATTTCAGTAGTTTTACAGCCTCTGGGAATCGCCATGTCAGCTTTACAGCTTCTCTTATTCCTACAGGGTCCACTTGTCTCATATTACAAACATACAACCAAGGTGCAGACATAAGGAGCACTAGGGAAAGCTATTGTCTTTCATTCATTTGAGAGAAAAAAAAAACAGTTCCACAAGTGAAGCAATTGCCCATTTGTTGGTAACTGCACTGATCATCTCTGGCAATTTGTGTCCTTTTTATGATATGTCTTGACTTCAAAACAAAAACACTTGAGACAAACATGACAATCATACACACACACACACAAACACAACTAACAATATAACTACCAGTTTCTTGAAGTTTAAATCATGTTTGTTAAAAGTGTAAATTCAGCCAGTAATGTCTGTATAGGGAACATCACACCCCTCTTGTGGGGTGTCCTGCTAACTGAATTTGCAGGAATGAACAGAGCCAAAAGATGAAAATTCATCATATTAACAATATGCACCATAACACCAGGATGAAGTGGAAAAACAGAGAGGTCACAAAAACACTGAAACATCACTAACACTCAGGGGCAAAAAATAACAGATGTGAAAAAACACAAAATCAAAAATCTGGTTTATATTTTTCTCACTGTGTAAACATAAAATGTAAAGGAATTTCAAGCAAAAAGGCAGCTCTATGCTAATACTTTTGCATATACAGTCACGTATTATCTTTTTTTTACTTCATTTACTGCATTATAAAATCATGATACAGGTTCACAGTTTCATAGGTTAGTACCAAGTTAACTGCCATTGCGGGCCATTTCAAGCCTAGCCAATCATCCTATTTGGTGCTTAAATTAACCTATCATGTTGTAGTTTATATTCATTGGTTCATAAGTCCATAGAAGGTTACTAGGCTAACTGCCCTAGAGCCCTTACACACCTGGACATATTTATCCCAAGTTCCACCAGTTGTTGGTAGTTAGGTGAGTGAAGTTCACAGAGTCAAAGGTCTATGGTAGTTAATGAGGACTTCCTCCGTCCAGAAGGACATGGGCATCACCACAGGTGTGAATCTGCAGTCACTGATCCATTGAGCTTGGCTGCATTTGAAGAGGGTCAGGAAGGGGCTTTGTTTCACGTGAACTGGAAGCTTGTTGCGGAGAACAGTCAGTCTCTGGGAGATTATCTATCTCTCTATTATGACCTGTTCATGTCAGAGACTAGGTTAAGATCCCTGGAATGAGTGACCTTCGTGCAGTTTGATTTATGAATGTGCAGCATTACCATTAGAGCCAGGTCAGAGACTGTCCTGTACGCCAGGCAAAGGTCACCCTTAGCAACCTGAAGGAGACTGAATACAGTGACAGGGCTTTCAGTCTTTCCGTGCAAGACTTGTTTTGTGTGCCCTGTAATTTCTTGGTGAGAAACCTCTGTGGTCTCTTCAACTGTTGCAGTTGTCTGGTGAGGTACATGCAAAAGGGAGCATTGTACTCGATTACTGGTCTGAGGAGGACTGAGTATAATGAGATTATAACATCCTTAGATCTAGATGCAATGCTTTTACTTGTAAGATGTGCCACATAGATCTAGATTTTACTTATAAGATGTGTCACATAGAAGGACTTCCTTACTGTTGTGGATATGTGGTGTCAAAGTTTAGGCTGCTATCAAGCTAAGTGCCCAGATCACGTACCACTGGGCCTACACTTGGGGGGGCTGTCTATAATGTAATTAGCAGGGATGTTGGCGTTCCCAATGGGAATACTGATGATGCATTTTTTTGTATTTAGCTTTAATCCGTGGCTTTGCCACCAATCATTTATCTGCGTTAACCCTGTCTGCAGTATATTAACTGATTCAAAACAACAAATACCAACAAGTAGAAATGCTTAATTTACTTCACATAAGAACAGAGCTTTTGGGAATCGCCCTTCATCAGTTTATTATTAATTTAAAACATCATTCCTGTTATACCTTAACAAAACACAACATATGACACAGCCAACCAATAGCAAATGACAATTAATTAATAAACATTCATTAAAAATTTAAAGCAACAGTATACAATAAGAATCACAGAAAACACTTAAAATAAATCTATTTATATTGCATCTGTTTCTCAGCTAAAATAAATATCATATTATTCAGCCCAGGGAGTTTATCAGCATCTAATCTAGTAATCCATTTATACTCTATTTTCAGCTTATTATTAATATCTCTTCCTCTCAAATTTTTTTATATTATTTCTAAAACTTTAAACTTAAAGTCATGCATTTGACCCCTATCCATAATGTGCTTTGCTAAGGCATTAATTGCTACATTCCTTCTAAATTCTGACTTTTGATCAAAAATGCGGTTCCTTAGCCGCCTGGAACATTTGCCTACACAGAAGCACTCAGATTTTGTACATGTTCCTAGATATACGATTGCTGTAGTATTACATATTGCCTGACATTTAATTTCATACCTTTTTTTAGTTACTGGATGTTGAAATACTTGTGAATTACAGATATTCATATAACAGCGGCAGTTATGATGGGGAAACGCCCCATATTTAATTGCTATTGGGACAGTAACATTTAGGTTCATAGGTAGATACTAGGCTATCGGCCCAAGGACCTATGTAAGCCTAGCCAACAAGGTTCCCTGGCTTACGCCACCCAAGAAAGTTATTTTCTTGTGCCACTGTCGAGCAGAGACACAGAAGTGATCCCTGGGGTGTATTTCCTATTTCCCATCCACTCATCAAGATTTTTCTTGAAGAGTGCTAATGAAGAATTTTGCTTGACATAGATGGGTAGCCTGTTCCAGAGTATGGGAAGTCTCTGGGACAGGAATCTATCCCTCCAGCATGTCCTGTTTATTGTGGTGACAAGATTTAGGTCCCTAGAGTGTGGAGCTCGGAGGGACTGGGATTTCTTTAGGTGTAGCATGTCCAACAGCTCTGGGTTTGACATAGCTTTATATGTTGGGCAGAGATCACCTCGGAGTATGTGCATCAAAATCTTTGTAACATAGCTGTCTTTTTTAAATTCATACTATTTCTATAAATAAATCTTGGTTTACTGCCTAAAAGGGTTACTAATTCAGGCACAGAAGTTAGTAATCACCAATTTTTCTTAATAATATTCTCTACTTCCCTTGTCATATTATTATATGTAGTAACATAATGAATCTGATCCACCTTATCCTTACTGCTCCTTGATGGTAACTCATTTTCTATTACTTCTCCAAAAAAGGGTTGTGCTGTTTGTGTTCTCTTATCTAGTATATCTTCCATGACCTCAGTAACCAAGTCTTTATTATAACCTCTATTTGTGAAGTCATATGCCAACGCCTCCATTTGTTCCTTACGTCTAGTTTCATCAGTATTCAATCTGCTTACCCTCAAAAACTGTCCTTTAATAATTCCACAAAAAATATGCCTACCATGCATGCTCTTTATGTGTGTATATTTGTTCACTTGAATTTCTTTTTTATAAACACGTTTTCAGCAAATCAGATTCCTTATAAAGATGACTGTCGAGATATGAAATATTATTATATGAAAAATTCATTTTGAATTTCAAAAATGTCGTATTTAAATACTCAACAAAATCTAACAAACGTTGCTCATTTTAACATATTAACATCATTGGGGCTCTCAGTGATTGCCCCAATTTGCAATCGTCAGCGAACTTGGACAGCCACAGGCTGTCCAAGTTTGCCTGGATTTCTGAGAAATAAATTCCAGACAGTAAGGGGTACACCACTGGTGACTGATTTTTGCTAGAAGTGAAGTCGCCAACACTGACAGTATGTCTCCTGTAGGTCAGCCATGCAGTGTTCTTCCATGTTAGTAAGTACTATGTCCAGGACATTTAAGCCTCTTGTGGGTGTGCTGACTAACTGTTCCAGAACATATGCACTAACAAAGTCCAGGAACCTCTAAGGCAGCATGTTTGCAATTGTGTAGGTTTCCCAGCCGATGGTAGGATAACGAAATATCATCCATGAGTAAGGTGTTGTGCTGTATGGCAAGTGACTCCAGTTAAGTCCAAACATGCGATATGCTTTTCCTGTTTCATGGTAGGGGACCTGTAGACAGCTATGATGTGGTAGGGGGCTTTGCCTATAGTTAATTGGACATGGAGTAGCTCAAGAGACTCGTATTGTTTAACCAGTCTTGAGGTGTACTTATCCTTAATGAAGATGGATACACCTCCTCTTTTGGTTCTTTCATGCTCAGTTTGTGGTCTGAATGTATGGAAGGCATTGTAGCCCTGTACAGTCGGGGTGCTTTCCACACCTTTAAACCCTGTCTCAGTGACTGCACAGACATCAGCATCTTTCAAAGTAAAGAGTGCTTCCAGGGAGTGCAATTTCTTCGTTAGACTCTTAGCATTTATCTAGAGAGGATTTTGTTCTATTGGGAGGTTGATATCTACGGAGGATTTTGTTCTACTGGGAGGTTGATACCTAAAAAGGCTACAAATAGGGGGGCCAATGCCATTGCCAGTACCCAAAAGCCTAGAGGACAGCGTTGCAGACCATTTTTGGCAAAGCACAGCGGCCTGTCAACCACGTCTTCTCAAGCTGACAGATATTGGATCCCCTTGAACTGACACCAGAAGCTAAGCCACTTGTTAAAGTCAATCACTTTGTGTTTGTATTGTGGCATTATCCCTGGAGAAGAAAGAATGCTGCTTAAGGCTAGGCTTATACCTCCGCTTATGACACAATCTGAGAGCTCAGTCATGTCTCTCTCTATACAATCCAGTGAGGTACATATCAAGTCATTTACCCCCACGTGGACTATGATGGATTCACACCAATAGTTCTGGTTGAGGGACTTGAGTGCTTGAGTGACTTGACGGTTACTGGCACCCGACAGGCAGCTTACCACAACCCGCTTCTTATCCAGCCTGGTGAAGGGAACATCCATATGTCTCACAAAGGAGTCATCTATGACCAATATATTAGGTTTTGTGGTGTTATGCCTTATGGGCTTATCTGTTATTATATGTTGTGGTTGTTTTTTTGCATTGTTGTGTGTGTAAGTGGTTTCCATTTGGGAGGTCTCTGGTATTTTGTTAAGTTACTAGTGAGTATGTCTGCATATGTGGGTTTATGTATCATGTCCTTGTTTAAAGTGGGAAGTGTGTGCTGATAACCTGTTTGGCATTCGATTTGTCCTTATGCGAGAGTCTTGCCTCTGATTTCAAAGTGTAACTAAATCTGTCACATAAAGTATTTATTTGTTTCAGGAGTAAGCGGATGTCAATATACATGAGACAATTGCTACATTGCCTCAGGATGCCCATGACTATTAGGCTGGCCAGAGAGATGATGGGAAACTGCCCATCTATGACAGCAGGCTCTTACTGTATGTTTTATTAGGAAAGGGAATGGATTAATTTGACAAGACTGTGCTGGTAGCACCAAGACTACAAGAGGGGCCTATACTTTCTGTAGGCTAAGGTTGATCAATAAGGCAATGCTGCTCAGTGCACAACTATGTTGCTCCTAGAGCAGCAAAAACGCTTACAAGGGTTTCACTGATAGCTGTTTACGGAAAAACTGAGCTTCTAGGCTTTCGTGTCTACACAAGGAACTGCCAACCGCTGCTGAACAAAACAGCAGCACCGCGCAAAAGTGAGGCTTAAACGTGAGCAAAGAGAAACACGTTTTAAGATAATTACCAATCAGGAAAGCACACAATAAGCCTTTCACCAGTAATCCCCAACTCAAACAGGTTAGATCAGATCAGCACACTTGTACAACAAGGGTGCAGAAAAACATTTTCATAATATAGAATAGCTAGGTTTGGGGCCCAAGTGTACCAAGTCCAGACAAACTACCTAAAACAGCCTTACAACTAATGGATACAATGTAATACATTGTGGGGCTCCACTAAAAAATGGCTTTTTAGCTCAGTTGAAGAAACTCGGTCAACAAATGTAAAATAAAATAAATAAATTTACTTAAAGTAGCAGTGGGCAGTGCAGTTTTTTCTGTAAAGTACAAAAATAACAGCAAATAGCTTAAGAAACTGCTAAAGTACAATCTCAGTATATAAGAGAAATGCAAATAATACTTGGTGGATTGCTCCAGGTGAAAGCAGATCTCAGCAATCAGTAGCAAAGTCACCAAACAACGAGCAGTTCTGAGTATCTATGCCAAAGCCTGCACAAACAAGAGGCTTAAATATAATCAAAGAGAAACAAGTTTTCATCTAACCCTTTCCTTGATCTATATTTACATATTACTCTAGTGATAATTACTAGATCAAAACATACATAACTGGAGGAAACCTGAAACAAACATAGAATTGATTGCAGTCCATGCAGTTTCTAACCATTCCATTTTATTTTGAATTTGTTTACTGGGTTACTCCAATGACCTAAATGGACTAATTGCCAATACAACCCAAGTGAAAATATCACAATGAGTACAGATAGATATACTGGCAGAAATTATATACAAAAACATGTGAGTGAACAAGAACTACAAGACAGGTGGTTAAAAATGCAGGTAATGCATCTAATAAGCATACATGGATGTACAATATTGTGATAGGCTGTGAGAACGTGTTTGACTTTTCAAGACACTGAGGGCTCTAGGTTAAGGACAGAGGCCAGTAGTAGTCCAGTATGACTGCACCAAATGTCATGTTTTTGTTACTGCAATGTGCCAAATACAAAGAAAATTTAATTTAGACAGTGCTTATGGACTTCCACCCAAAGCTGCTCTGGGGGGTTTGTATACCAGTTTGGCTTTTCAGTGTCTTATTTCCTACTGGAATTTAGATTCATATGTCAATTCTAGGCCGTTCATCCAGAGGACCTTTAGTAACCAGGCCACAAATCCAGAGGACCATCAGTAACCAGGTCACAAATCGAGAGGACCATCAGTAACCAGGCCACAAATCCAGAGGACCATCAGTAACCGGGCCACAAATCCAGAAAACCATTAGTAACCAGGCCACAAATCCAGAAAACCATTAGTAACCAGACCACAACACTGCAAATCCTAAGTATCCATTGACATGACTCATTTATACCTTTAATCAGAGCTAGGGGGAGGCAGACCCACAGTGTATGTACAGCTACCCATCCATTGATACAGGTTACACTGAGATGGTCAGGGAGCTACTTTTCTTTACATTCAGAGAGTCTATTCCTTTGAAAAGGAATTCTCTGGAATATACAATCGACATTGCCAGAAGGTCCCACCTAACGTTCGGTGGAAGTTAAGATCTCTTGAGCAGGTAGGTGTTGAGGGTGTTAATAGTTTTGTGGATGTGCAGGAGGTAACACAGTACTGGATCCTTTCCAGGCCCTGTAAAAGAGACAGATGTCACTTCTCAAAAGTTTGTAGGAAACAAAAAAGAGAGAAAGTGTTTAATGTGGTCTGGGTAGCTCAAGGAAGACATGCCTTTCATTATCTTAGTGAGGAAATGCTGCAGTCTGTCAAGCTGGGCCATATCCTTAGACAGGTACACAGCAAAGGGGACATTATACACTATTATGTACCTGATGAGGGAAGAGTACAGAGGAAGGAGAACTTCCTTAGGTCTGGAAGAAATACCCCTGATGATTAGTCTTACAAGGTAAAGGGATTTCCCTAACAGCGGTAGATAAATGGAAGAAATCAAAGGACAGTTCGCTGTCAACAGTGTCATTGCCCCAAATGGCTGCATCAGTTTTCAAAGGGATGTCACCTATGTGGTAAATGCATGAGTGCCCAGTTTTATCTAAGGATACAATAAACACCTGAACGTAAATTTGTGCCAAAAGTTACAAATAAAATACTCATAAAACACAAAGGTTCTGTAGAAACCTTAAGAAAATTTAATGAATTAAGTGCTTTTGTCTTCCAATAATGAAGGCTTTATCAGAACAAATCATGAAACATCAAACCCCCTCCTTAGACAACATTATTAAAAGCATATTAATTGATGAAAATTAAATTTTAAAGATGTATTAGTCAAAACCTTAAGCCATTCACAAATTGTGCACTTGATCCCTTTTGTTTTAGAACACAACTGATACACATGTTCATTCAAATCCTGGATTTCTGTCAGATCCTAATCTTAATTACCAGTTTAATTCTTTAAGTAATAATTCATTCTCCCAGTCACCCCATCTTTGTTTTGCTTCACCCTTTCCAACAGACTCCCGTATCTCCCTGTAGCTTTACCCAAGTTATTAGCACACCCACACCAACAGAAATTTATTAAAACTCGTACAATATTTTGCATGCCAAGGCATTCACTGAATCTTGCCTATGTATAGCATATACATGTTGGTAAACTTGTTTTTTCATGGCTTTTTAGTTTTTCCCAGATAAAAAGCAGGACAAGAAAAATCATGTCTCCAAATAACGTATTATAATTAAACCGACCTTGTCCATTAATAACCTTATCCTAACAAGACAACGTTTCCAGTGTTAATAAATCTACATTGCTTATGTCTACTACATTTACATGGGTCTATATTATAAGAACGAAGTTTCACAACATTGAACACCATATGGGCGACACCATATGAGCGAAGTTGTGAAACTTCGCAACAAAAATAAAAAATGTAAAAATTAAACAAAAACCTAGCTGATCGCTCTGAGCAGGGGAGCAAGCCTCCCTGCACTCCACACCCCCCACTACTTAAATATACCAACTCCGAGATCGCACTACGTTGAAGTAAAGGGAAGAATTCCCTAGAGCGATCTCCGTTCACACTTGCAAGGTTTTCAATATTCGACCATTTGGTGTCACCCATATGGTGTTTGAATACTGAAATCCTCTCTCTTATAATATAGACCCCATTTACACATGCCTTTGTTAATATTTATCTTGTCTGACCTCAGATTCTCCAAAAATGTTTTTATATTCACTCCATTTCTATACATGAAGTGGGGCATCTTTCCAGTTTTCTCCCTCAAACCATTTTTCCCTTGAAAAACATTCCAATGCATCCTAATTATAGCTTGTACTCTTTGACTTGACATTGTCACTATAAAAAGGTAAACAAAATGAACCATAATTTACCATCTCACCGTTTACCTTCCTTTTGACAGATTTAATTAAAATCGGTGTGAAAGAATCGCTTCTTTTCTTATTGGCTTTATCTATAATGTTGTCAACACTGAATTTCTTGGCATTTAGTTTTAGATCATCTTCTAAGCATATTTTATTGGTGGGTGCTAGTCCCTCCTGAAGAATTTGGAAGTGAGATAGGGAGTTAATGACAGCACCAAGTTTGCAATCATGTACAAGCTTGGTCAACCATGGTCCCCTGTTGTTAGCCTTGGCATCAGATAAGTAAATGTCAAACGGAAGTGGTCTTAGGACTGATCCTTGAGGGGCACTGTTGGTAACTGCTCTTGCAATAGAGTTTTGTCATCCATACTTTCAGATCAGGTACTGTCAGTTAGACTGCTTTCAACAGGTAGCTTAGGGTGTTATATTTAGTTTGATTAGCTTGTGGATAATACCAGAATGTGGGATCGTATCAAAGACCTTAGTCAGGTCCAGGTAGGCAGTGTGTAAACCAATCTGCCAGAGTACAATGCATCAGTGACATATTAAAAGAAGCCCACCAGCTTCTAGAGGCAGAGTCTGCCTTTAACAAACCCATACTGGATTAGGGAAAGGGCTTGTAGAATGAGCATGTCCTTATTAACAGGTTCTATTGCTTTACACTTAAGGCTGTGAGGCTTTTAGGTCTAAACTTTCCTCACCCATTATAGATTCTCCTTGTGGAGCAGGATGGCTACAGCATTTCTCCATTCCTTTAGCATGAATCCAGTGGTGAAGCTGAGGCTGAACAGGCTTAGT
Source organism: Protopterus annectens (assembly GCF_019279795.1). Lineage (NCBI taxonomy): Eukaryota > Metazoa > Chordata > Ceratodontiformes > Protopteridae > Protopterus > Protopterus annectens. The sequence goes on from NC_056727.1 coordinate 1,253,021,901, forward strand.
ACGGAGCCTTAGTAGTGAGTCTACCAGACAGTGTCTAGTGCTGACAAGCATGTAGCCTGACACGTTACCAGGACACATACAGCAAGCGTGTTTGGCCTTGAAGATAGCACTCAAGACCTGCTAGGAGGTGACTTAGTGGGTGGTGTGGGTGTGCTAATAACTTGGGTAAAGCTACAGGGAGATACGGGAGTAAAGTTAAAACTGAATTTTTTTGGTAATATCAGCTATGTCCTCAGGGTATGGGTAAATGTGGTCTTTTCAGTGTTAGCGCTGTGCTTTGCTGGACTTTACTACTAAGGTTTCTGTCATAGCTGAAGGCTTTGTGGTCATCTTTAACAGAGGTAGCCACTCTCAATTCATACTTTTTGTAGGGTATGATTTTGTTTGAGTTATTTGTTGATATTTCTAAGTTCATCTTTAGAAGATGGAGTACTGTTTGCTTTTATGGGCTAGGAGTTTCTTCCTTTTATTTAAGTACTACAGTTCCACCACAGGGACTTGCTTGTGAATTTCCATTGTATTTGTGTCTTACAGGGACAGATGCTTCAATGCATGCTCTGAAGTGGGCATAGAAATTATCCACAAATGTGGCAGTGTGCAGGGTGGGGCCATTGAAGCGAAGAGTGCACTTAAATTTCATCTACTCAGCAGAATTAGGTTTGGCTTAGAGCAGTCTCTAAAGAGAGGGTTTTGGGGGAAGTCAGCTTTTACCCTTATTGTGAGTGTTACTGAACAGTGGTCAGATTTGACCACTGACATGGTCCAATACTTCTGAATCCCTAGTTAGGACTTGAACCAGTTGGTCTAAGGAGCTAGTACTGAAGTCTAAGAACCTTTGTGGGGAGCTGACATGGTATAGGTAGGTTTGCCACAATGGAGGGGAATAATTATGTCTCCCAAGAGAACAGCATTAGGCTGACTAGGGAAAGATGTCAGTTTGTTTAGGTATACCTCATGGACAGCAGGTGACATGAAGGGGTACGGTAGTTGGCTCTGAAATGGCAGAGAGTTCTAGTGGCAATGGGAAGTATATGGAAAAGTTCAAGGTTATTCTCCTTGTCCTGGCAGTGATATGTCTTGGTAGGAATAAAGACACACCCCCTCCAGTAACACTGTCATTTTCAGTGTTGGGTCTGAAACAGCAATAGGCATTAAAACCTTGCACTGCGGAAAAGATCCTAGCCGATATATAGTAAAAATGAACAGCGAGATTCATGCCATCCCTAGCAAAGCAGCCAGGGCTGTCAATCATCTCCTACCAGGCTTGGCATTGGTTCCCCTTAGAATGAAGCCAATAGCCAAAGCAAATAAGTGAAGTTAGTTAGTTACTGTTTGTTTGTATTGAGGCATCATGCTTGGTGAAGGTAGAATACTGTTGAGTACTAGTTTCTCACCATGCATATTCTGAGAGTTCCATCATACCCCTCCTTCATATGACCCAAGCAGGTATATGTCTCTCGTCATTCACTCCCACATGCACAAAGACCATGTCATATGTGCACTTTGGGTGAAGGGACCTGATATCCCTAGTGACATTACAGATCTTGACACCTGAAAGGCTAACCATCACTCTGTCTTTGCTCAGCCTTGTCAGTTGTGCATTTTCTGTGTGTCTGACTATGGAGTCACCTATGACTGAGATGTTAACAAATTTACTGTCTCAGCCTTGACGCTTTAAGGGCTTAAGTCTGTCAGCTGAGAATCCTCTTTTTCTAATTCCGTTTTCTGTAGTGTCTATGTATGGTATTTGTCTGTTAGTGTGGCTTTTGAGTGTTCTGTACACCAACTTTCATCTAGGAGCCCTTTGTGGTTTAGGCAAGGACTTTTTTTTTTTTTTTTTTTTTTTAAGTACCTCGGTGTAAGAATGCTTATTTGTTTATCTAGGACATTTGAACATGGCTGCATGAGATACATGTCAGAACCGACAAAATGCTGGGCATAGTCTACAGTCTTTGAAGACAGGCTGGCTTCCAATGTTAATAGAAAATTATACCTCTGTATTTCTCACATATGAAATAGTCTACAGAAAGAATCAAATAATTTTCCTACTGCTATCAGGCTGGCAGCTGACAGTAAGGTAAACTGTGACTTCATGATATTTAGTGGCTTTTGAAATAGAGGGTAATAATGAATGCTAATGGAGTGGATTAGAAGGAAGGTATATACAAATCAGAGCACTAGCAACACCAGGTTTTAAAAGCAGTATGAAAAAAGGGTTAAACCTTCTAGGTAGTAGACTGTAACCGGCTTGGTAGATTTGTGCATCATAAGGCAATCTATCAAAAATCTTGCATACAAACAAGATTTTCAGGAATACCTTTGCTACATCCTTCGCATGCACACACAGACTGTCTTATGTGGAGATGCTTAAAAAAGTACAGTTGTGTACACTTACCATAAATGTAGATGTTCGAGTGTATTCACTGTTGCAGTCATTACATTTGGATAATCTGCTGGCAGGTTACCCTCAGTCAGCCTGAATAACAAAGTCTTGGGTCCTGCGTCGGTTGCTGTCTCCTCTTCCATGACGTCAGGTCGTCAGGGGTATAAACATGCAGCTGACACCATTTTATTCAGTTTTTCGTGCTCCAGATGTCAGGTGCCCCCCAAATGGGGAGCAAATATATATATATATATATATATATATATATATATATATATATATATATATATATTATAAATAACACTAAACAGCAATATATAAAAATGCACTTTTAGCAACATAAACTTTACCTTCATCTAAAAGCAAATACACCACAAAGGCTTTAGAATATAGTGAAGGAAAGAGAAGTTATAGAAAAGGGGGATGGCAGAAGGGTAACCCGGACTGCAACAGTGAATACACTCGAACATTTACATTTATGGTAAGTGTACAACATAGGTTCTTCATGTTTCACTGTTGCAGTCATTACATTTGGGTAGAATCCCAGAGCTATGGATGGGAGGATGTAACTAAATAGTATTAGGAGCGGCTCTAAGGCCCTGCAGAACTGCAGTGGCAAAGCCTGCCCTGGATTTAGAAAAGAGAGGCAAATGATAATGCTTTGTGAAGGTATGAACAGAGCTCCAAGTAGCAGCTTCTAGAATGTCTTTGGTTGGAACCCCTCTGAGAAAGGCTGCTAAAGTAGAGGCAGCTCTGGTGGAATGTGACCGGATTCCCTTGGGTACAGGTTTACCATGATGCAAGTAGCAGAAACGAATGCAGTGGCTTATCCATTTAGAAATAGTCTGCTTTGATATAGCCTTCCCCTCTGATCCTGATGCAAATGCCACCAGTAGTTGCTCAGACTTTCTTAGAGATTTGGTCCTGTTTAAGTAGAATCTTAGTTGTCTGTGTACATCTAATGAATGCAGAATCCACTCCCCCTTGTTCTGCGGATTTGGGTAAAATGTTGGCAGGTGAATAGTTTGGTTAAGAGCCACACTGGATACCACCTTAGGCATAAAGGAAGGATTGGTCCTGAGGGACACCCTGTCTGGGTGAAATTTAATAAAAGGCTCCACAGCCATGAGAGCCTGTAGTTCTGAAACCCTTCTTGCTGAAGTGATTGCCAAAAGGAAAGCTGTTTTCCAAAATAAAAACTTTATATCCGCAGTAGCTGCTGGTTCAAAAGGAGGCAGGGTGAGTTTTTCCAGTACAAAATTGAGGTCCCATGCAGGAGTTGGTGATCTTCTGGGAGACCTTAAATTTTTGGCCCCTCTAAGATACTGCTTTAGCAGAGGATGAGAGAAGATAGGAGGCTCCGTGTTGTAATGAGCCGAAATGTTCGAGGCATGGATTTTTATTGAAGAGAAGGATAGGCCCTTGTCAAGCATCTCAGTCAAGTACTGTAAAATCTGAGGGATATTTGGTTTTGCTGCGTCCGTTCCTTGTGCTTGGTTCCAAGCACAGAATCTCTTCCACTTATCAGCATAAGATTTTCTAGTGCTAGGCCTTCTGGCTTCCAAAATGACATCCATAACAGATTTACTGAGAGGTGTTGTTTGAATAATTACATGATCAGCCTTGCTGCCAGGTTCAGAGTTTGAAGCTGAGTGTGCAGAATTTGACTGTTCTGCTGAGACAGTAGATGAGGTATTTAAGGCAAGTACCAAGGAGGGAGTTGAGACATATTCCTTAGAATTGGGTACCAGTGCTGGCGAGGCCAGTCCGAAGCAATTAGGATAATTTTTGTTTTTTCCTGTCTGGCCTTTAGTAAGACCCTGGGAAGAAGAGGCAGAGGAGGAAAGGCGTACACTAATAGGTTTTTCCAACTGAAGGATAGGGCATCCACTTTCCATGCTTGTCTGTGATAAGTCCTTGTGCAGAATTTGTCCAGTTGCTAATTTTGGGGAGAGGCAAATAGATCTATGTCTGGGCTCCCCCATTTGTGTGTTACCATGCTGAAGACTTGTGGATCTAGTTTCCACTCGTGAGGGTCCATAAGATTTCTGCTTAGGTAGTCTGCCAGAGTATTTTGTTTTCCTGGCAGAAATTGAGCTTGAAGATGTACTTGGTAAGTCAAGGCTGTGTCCCACAATGCCATGGCTAGTCTGCAAAGGGGGTAGGAATGTGTACCCCCCTGCTTGTTTATGTACCACGTAACAGTGGTGTTGTCCATCTTTATCAGTAGTTGTCCTGGATGAATTAAGTCCTTGAAGGCTGTCAGGGCATTCTGAACAGCTAGCATCTCTTTCTGGTTGATATGTAGATGCATTTGGTTTGGGTTCCACATGCCCTGAATGCATCTCCCCGCCAGGTGGGCCCCCCAAGCATAGGTCTGATGCGTCTGTAGTTAGGGTTTGGGTGGCAGGGGGTAGAGTGAATGACAGTCCCTTGTTTTGGTGAAATGTCTCTGCCCACCAAAGAAACTCCTGCTGTAGGCAGGGAATGAGTGGGATCATTGTTTCCAGACTGTGACATTGTTGACTCCATAAGCTTTTTAGGTACCACTGAAGTTTCCTCATATGCAGTCTTGTATATGGAATTAGTAGGATGCAGGATGCCATGAGCCCCAAAACCTGCAGAATTTGTCTTGCAGATAACTGGGTTTTTGTTGCCATCTGTTTGAATTATATAGTCAGTTGCCTTTGTTTGTCTGGCGTAAGGTAAGCCATCTGAGCAGCTGTATTTAAGCTTGCACCCCAGGAATGTAATTTTTTGAGAGGGTAGCAGTTGTGACTTCTTTTCGTTTATTGTGTACCCTAGGCATGTTAGAAGCCTTTTTACAAATGCCAGATGTTGAAGAAGAATGTCCTTGTTTTCTGCTTGAATGAGACAATCTCCCAAGTAAGGATAGATTTGTATGCTTCTTTGTCTGCAAAATGCAATTACTGGTGCCAGGCACTTTGTAAAGACCCTGGGCGCAGTAGATAAGCAAAAGGGCAGTGCAGAGAATTGGTAATGCATAAAACCTGCCTTGAAGTGGAGGTATCTTCTGTACGATTCCCTTATTGGGATATGCAGGTATGCCTCTCTTTTAAGTCTAGAGTCACTAACCAAGCGTTCTTGCCCAGCATGGGCAGTAGCTGTTGTAAAGTCAGTATTTTGAATTTTGGAATGTCCAGGAATGTGTTTAAAATCCAGTATTGGACACCAGGCATCGTCTTTTCTGGGTACCAGGAACAGTCTTGAATAAAAACATTGTCCTTTTTCCTGTTCTGGTACTGACTGAATAGCCCCCATATCCATGAGGGACGTAACTTGTTTCTGAGCCTCTGCCCATTGATTTTGTGGCAGATCTGGCCAACTGTTTGGAACTGGCAAAGTATGGAAATGAAATCAGTACCCCTGGGATACTATGTTTAATACCCACTTGTCCTGGGTAATTAACTGCCAATTGTGAGCATGAAGTGCTAATTTTCCCCCCAAGGGGGCTGCCAAAAGATAAGTGCTTGATGATGGTAGAGGGAAGTCATTGAGACTGCTTACTGTAGGGTTGTGCTTTGTTTCCTCCAGATTTGAAAGTAGAGGCATCCCATTGCTTTGACCTGTAAGAACCCTGTGATTGGTATTTGGAGCCTTTTGAGCACCTGGATTTGCCTTGAGAGGCCCTGTTGGACACAGGAAAGGACCAATTTTTAGTAGGCCAGTGCCTACTGAATCTGGGTGGCTGCACTTGTAAGAAATCTTTTACAGTTTGCATAGATTTAGCTTTGTCTTCCACTTTCTTTAAAACCTCTTCTGCCTTATTACCAAACAGAGTATCATGCTGTAAAGGGGCATCCAACAATTTAGCTTTAACACGATCAGACAGATTTTGCTCCTTGAGCCAGGCATGCCTTCTAATCACAGATCCAGTAAATGCGGCCCTGCAAGAGGCCTCCAAGGAATCAAAACCACATTGCAAAGTATGCTTTCCAACCTGTTCTGCTGCATGCAATAATTCCTGTAATTCTTTATTTTCCACACAATCAGAAATGAACATAATTTTCTATTTCAATAGGCCCATAACATGCTGTTGATATTTCAGCATATGAAACTGGCAGCTTAAGGCCCTAATTGCCAAGGTTTTAGACGTATAAACCTTCTTTCCTCATCTATCCAGCGCCCTGGAATCTCTAGGACTTTTGGCTGTAGAGGCCTTTACACCTTTGAGACCCTGTGAGATAGTTTCAGGATCAGCAGCAGGATTTTTGAAAATAAATTTGTGGGAGTCAGGAACCCTGTAATATCTGTCTAGCTAGGAGGTAGGGAATAAATGTACTGATGCTTAATAGTGCGTTGGTTAAATCTAGCACAAAACCGACAGCAAGGCATGTTATGATCTGGGCCTAGGCAAGGAATACAGTACAAATGAAAATCCTTATGAGGTATTTGCTTCCCACAAGTAATCCAATTATTAACTTTTACTGACATCGGTAAGGAGCAAGAAAAAGTTTCCCCAACGGCGTACTTAGCTTTAATTGAAGACTTCGGTTCTGAAACTCGAATGTGAAAATTTCAGGAGTCGGCCGACCGGCACTTGCTAACTGCTTCTGCTTCGGGCACCGCGCAGCAAGAAAGACTAAATAAAATGGAGTCGGCTGCATGTTTTATACCCCTGATGTCATGGAAGAGGAGACAGCAACCGACGTAGGACCCAAGACTTTGTTATTCAGGCCGACTGAGGCCAACCTGCCAGCAGATTACCCAAATGTAATGACTGCAACAGTGAAACACGAAGAACATCCTACCCAAATCTCAAAGATCTCCAGAGCCACCTAATAGCAGTGCTGCTCTTAAGCAAGCACTAAAATACACACCAAAAAAAATAACAAACATCTCACAAAGGCATACACCCAACGGTCCCCCAACAGCAAGGCCCACAAGACAAGCATATACTTTACCCAATACTCTTGTCATTGGGGACTCCAGTGTGTGAGACACAGATGCCCCACTCACCAAGTTAGCCAAGCAGAAGGTAACTAAGTTGGCTGTTTGGAGCCAAGATCCACAATATCACACATGCAGTCAGGTCACTGCACTCCAGGTACCAATATGATTCTACCGTAGTCAGTGTGGGTGCTAATGACCTGAGATGTACCTCACTGGACTAGATGAAAAGAGATGTAATGGAGCTCTCAGAATGTGTCACAGACACGTACAAACCTTGTACTGAGCAGCTTTCTACCTTCACCAAGGATGATGCCACAGTATGAATGTAAAATGACTAAACCAGTTATCAAAATCAGTTTCTGATGTCACTCCGGGGGGGGGGGGGGGTCCCATATCTGTCAGCATGAGAGGACATGGTCAACAGACCATGCTGCACTGCCAAAGATGGGCTGCACCTGTCCCCCCTAGGTTTTTGGATACTGGCTAAAACTTAATCCACCCCCTTACAGATATCTGTGCTCTGACTGAGACATGGTTTAAAGCCATATAGTGCAAGGCTACAGTGCCTTTCACACATTTAGACCAACAGCAGCACAGACTGGGGCAAAGGGTGGAGTTGTCTCGATCTATGTTAGCAACAAACATACTTTTAGATTGAGCTCTGTATCATCCTGTTTAACCATTCAAGTGCATGTCACCATAGATAAGGTCCCTCACCTTACCCTGGCTAGTAACAGGTCACCTTCTATACCTCTAGAGTCTCAAACTCTTACCTAAACCTACTAGAGGTGCTCACTATCCAACCAAACACCCTATTCTCTTAACTACCCCTCTAAAGACTGGCAAACTTACACTGCCTCACACTCGTAGGAACGTTTCCTGGACATCACTAACACAAACACCCTGGAACAGCATGCTCCAACCAGAGGATCAAACATACTGGATCACCAATATGGGAGAGCCTTACACCTCCCCAAACACAACCCCCCCCCCCCCCCCCAATGTCACATCCTCTCTAGTGAGGTCAAATCACAAAGCTGAAGCTGTCTCCTTTTAAGTAAAACTCAACCCAGAAAGCCCAGCTAACCAGTAACAATTAGGAACTATTCTAAGGTAAATTACATCCTATTAAGTGACAGTTTGTCAAAATTCAAGGCTCCCCCAACTCCCAAGACCACGGCTACCTATGTAGATTTATTTGCAGAGTCCCTATACAAATACGTAAATGTATGCATAGAGGCTGCTGCACCTACTAGAAGCAAACATAAAACTACCACTATAAACAAACCATACTGGTGGAATCCGCAAATAAACAGAGTATATAATTAAAGACAACTCATGGCCAAAATTAGGAAGAGGAACTCCCTTAAAGACTAATGATCTCTTATACAACTATACAAGAAACTAATGGATCTAATTAAGTCCAACAAGGACAACTAGAAGGTCAGAATAATGTCACAGGCTAAGAACAATCACAAGGCCATATTTAGCCATGTCCAGATCCTTAAAGATAACACACAGCAGTGTGCTGAACTGGTGGCGAATGGTACCACCTTCGATCAGGGTGACACAGCAAATCTACTGGCTGATTAATTCAGCTCAAACTTACCCCCCCCCCACTCCCCCTCAGCTCCACCAGGTGAAATCCCCTCTAATCTACTACCCCAAATATTAGCAAGGTTCACTTACTAGCAGCACTCATTAAAGCCAAGAACACTGTCTCAATAGGTCCAGACAACATCCCTGGTTACCTCCTGAACAGTCTAAAGCACATCCTAGGAGGAGTACTTGAGGCACTCTTCAACTACAGCCTTGAAACTGGCTACATTCCAAGTAAATGGAGGACCGCAACAGTCATTCTGCTCCACAAGGGTGGATCATCTGCTGACCCAGGGAACTACAGACCCATCAGTCTAACAAGCTTAATATGCAAAGCCATGGAACAAATAATTATGGAACTGATAAAAAAAAAAAAAAAAAAAAAAAATTGGACCCATCCCAATTTGACTTTAAGTGAAGGTCATGCCTACTTAACCCAGTAGACATCTTTGAGAGGTTCACCAAGGCAATGGACAAGGGTAAAGCAGTGCACACTGCATACCTTGACCTAGCCAAGTCATTCAATACCCCACATGGGCATTGTCGACAAGCTCTCTAAGCTAGGCATAATTCCCTACATAACTTACTAGATTGTATTGGGCCTGCTGTTATATGGCATCTACTTCTCAGAAGTCAAGGCTAATGTTCAAGACTTCCGGCTCACCAAATTCGCAGACTACTGTAAATTGGAAATTATTACAGATTCCAAATAAGATACCAACATCTTGTAAGACGGTTCAACACAGACAAATGACTGGTGCTAAAGCCATGCCCAAAAAATATGTTATAATACCCTTTGGGAAACTGTCAACCCAAGTCAGTTGCTCCATCGACAAAACACCCCTAACAGTTGACCCAGTAATAACAGATCGGGGAATATATGTAGACAGCAATCTGGCCTTTGACTAACATGTAGCTAAGACAGTAAGAAAATCGTTCTGTCACCCAACTTACAGGTAATAATATGGTATCAAAGTTCAAGGAAGTTATTGGACCACTCTACTCTGCCCTTATCAGACCAATAAATGAATACAGTGCTCCCATACCTCTCAACTTCTTGGCACAAGAAATCTGGATAATGCCTAAAATAATGGGGGAAACAAAGGCCCAAAAATAGGACAGATTTTAAATATTGCTCTTATAAACTTAGAAAGTTGTTAAAACAACAACATGATTTGTGTTAGCATGCATTTTCTGAAGGATAAAACGTAAATGTATGTTATTATTTAGTGACTTCAGTCTTCAGTGATGTGCCAAAAACCCACAAATTTTACGAGGGACAGCCCAAAAATAAGAGGCAAAAATCTAGGCAGTTGAGAGGTATGAATGCCTCTGTTTGCATGTATCTAACCAGCAACTTGCAATAGCTGGAACTCCCACAAAGGTTTCTTAACAAGAGAATTCAGGACATGAATACCCTGTCCTACACTTATCGTCTAAAGGCTCTATTTCTGTATTTAGTTTCCTACAGCCTGCTGAGAGGAGATCTTTGCCTGGTTTACAGGGCTTCCTCAACCCCAGCCCTGATGGATCTGTTGCACATGTGCAACAAACAGCACCAGAAACACTAGATCCAGGGACCTGAACTTTGCTTGTGACAAACAGAAAGTGCTAGAGAGACAGATATCTCTCCCAAAGGATCCCTGCATTATGGAATAAGCTCCACACCCATGCAAAACTGAGTTCATCCCAGTGCCTATTCAAAGAAAACCTTGACAACTGGATGGGAAATTGTAAATTTACATCCAGGTCTGGCCCCCTTGCTCCTTATGGACAATACAAAAAATATTACCCTAACACTCCCCTACAAATCCTTATTTACCTCCCTACTAACATGCCCCCCACCCCACCCCCTTATAGACACCCATGATACTCAGGACCCAAATGTTTTGGGGTGTGCAGCTAGACTTGTAAGGGCCCTAGTAGTCAGCCTAGTAACAACCTATGACTGTGCATTACAGGATAGCTACATCTCATACTTGTACAGTTTTAAGAAAACCATGCAACTAGGCAGGTCACAGAGTCTAGACACATGGTGAATAAAAAGTCTGAAACTCAGATACAGATTGCAGTCACATGTTAAGTGTATGATCAGTCCCAGTTGATAGTTTTCAAGCTCAGCTACAATATTTGGCTTGGAACTACAATGTTTCCGGAAAAAAAAAAAAATCACTGTACATACAAGCTATTCTTTAAAGTCTAAAATTCAAATACAACTTAAAATAATGTGTAACAGATTACCACAATATATAAAGTAAGCAAATAAATAAATAAAATATATATTTGCAAAAAACAAACTGTCACGCTTGCTACAGCCAGCCAAAAAAGCAGGAAATCACAGTACTCTCAATGTAAGCTAGTGGAGAGAGAGAGACAGTAGATATTCTTCTAACCACAGTGTACTCCGTGTCCCCAAAAAAGTACAACAAAGATGCAAAAATGTTGTAACACAATGTCACGTCAGCATTGCTATTCATCTGGCCAAACGGGAAAATAATTTGTACCACTCAAAAAGGGGAAGTGAATTCAATACTGCAGAAAAGACCAAATTATGTTACAAAGCACATTTTGTTAACTTTTTAGAGTAATGATGTTTTTTTAACATCTTTATTCAAAAGCAATTCTGTGTTGTATTCAAAACAAATTGGCATGGACTTCAGTTATCAATTCAGTTTGAAACCTATTTTTCTATGTTGCTAACAACTGTGCAAAAGCCTGAAAGGAAAATAAAACATTCAGCTGGACAGATAAAGCAAGTGTTCTAATTGCATGATCACTGATGGCTTAAACCACAGCACAGATCTGGGTTCAAATTCCAGTAAAGAACAAGGTTTTCTTTAGCCACCTCCATGGCATATATTCATAAAACCTTGACTACTACCAGTAATAACAAAGAACTATAGCAACCTAAGAGCTGGAGGTGGGAGCAGCAGCTGATGTTGGCTTGACAATCACAGTGGAAGGGAGGTGGCCCAGTCTGCTGCTCTGCTGACATGTAATGGTGACAGAGTAAATGCCCAGAAAAAAAGGACCAAGATGGGTGCATGGCCTGCAAATCAAATGTGCAACTCTGCAGTCAAATTTGATATGTGCATAAAAGCATGCATGCACCACTAGTTCCATTTGCCAGAGTTGGCGGCATCCTTAAGTGGTTATTTCCTTGCTGTCCTGGCCAAATACCCCTTGTCAGTATGACTGTCTCTCCCAAGAACAAGCCATATTGACTGGGACATCCTGGTCAAAAAATTATTTAAAAGCTAGATCTGTAACAGAGATAAAGCCTTGATTCTGCAACATCAGTTCAGTTAACAGCTCAGATACATGTAGGAGCTGACCAAAGAAGGTGGTCATTGCCGGCTTGCTTATCTTGGGGAGAGGCAGGCAGTTCTGGCTAACCACACTGGTGACACTAAGCAGGAGCACAGGGTGTTGCATCCAGTGGAGTTTGAGTCTACTGAACCTGCGCTGTGAAGTGCATTTTGCATTGTAAGCCATAGGGAACTCAGCATGTGCAGGCATGCTTCACCCTGGAAGACAGCAACAGCAAAGCTCAGAAGAACTGCCAGGGAGAAAAAGGATATTCTCAGGGGGACAGAGTAGGCCACCCCACAGTGTCAGCAAGCTGGCCCACTTCCTGCCATCTGACTGCCACTGGGGAATAGAGGGCCAAATGGGGATTGCTACGCAGGAACAAATGGACCATAGGTCTCTTGCCTAGCCTGGGAATGCCCATTTCACATTCCCCCAGAACTAATGAATCAAATGGGTATAGACAGAGAAACCATCAGGAAAGGCCCTGTGGGAAGCAACAAAATAAATAAATATATAAAGATGAGGATAAATGTTGGTTAGTACAAGCTACATCTTCCTAATCACATTTGGACATACTGGAATCCATGGGGAAGTCTGGCAGCCTTTCCCTCTTACTATTACACTACCTTTAGAGGTAAAGAGGTCTGGATTTTGTTTTGCTCTGGTTTCCTACTTACCACTGACCATTTACCTAACTCTTGGCCATTCAGTCAGTCTGTTCATTACCCTGTGGTGTCAGGCCTATGGCCCATTTCTTCCCCTTGGGGTGAGGAGCAAATCATCTTCCCCGGAACCATGGTTTTCTCCTTATGACCTATTTTTTCCCCCACAAATGCCCAGTATACATTCATTATCCTAGAATGACATGTAATCAGTGTAGCATGGGACTATCACTCACTTCCATGAATGATGCAAGCCTGCAAAAAACTCCACCTCCTCATATGTGCACAATTCTCTGAGGTCCTCTGAAGAAACTGGAGCACTTTGGCTGACTCTGATGTGTGTCCTATGCAAATCCCCCCATACACACCTGCAAGAGCCAAGTGGTATTGGCCCTTTCACTTCACTCCTGCTCTAGCAGCTCCATCATGTTTCTAACCCAATAACTGAATTCAGGTTGCCAGGACCATAGGTTCAAAGGCTGTTACTTGTCATGTTGTCCGGGAAACCACTGATGCGCACAGTCCAAATTCCCAATTGCCCTACAGCATTGTCTGGTTAAGTGATTTGCTCAAGGTCACACAATAGTCAAATGACAGTGGAGAGAATCAAACCCTTGGCACAAGGAGCAGGTCATTAACAAATCTGAATTTTAGACTTCTGACCATAGTAAGGGCGTCATCCCACTATCCCAAAAGAGCTGGTTAGACAGGTCGGAGTAGTAGGGGTGCTTGGTCTGCGTACTAAAATACTGTGGAATACCCCTCTGTAATTGCTTTTTATAACCAAAAATTGCTGGGAATTGTTCAAGGGTCTAAATAAATGGAGTCTATTCAACTGACATGCACGTCTCACATATGCAATCATCTGGCATCTTTTCCCAATAAACAATAGTGGGGTGAGCTAATGCCCAACTACAGGATGGTGGCCCCACAAGTGTCAACAACTCAGTCTTGTTAAGTTATAATGTGCATTTATTTTTCTTTTTTTGAGCAACACCTGTTGTTTTTTTATATATATAAAAAGTTGTGTGCATGTTATATACTCTGATATATATATTGATGCAATGGTTGTTCATATTCATGTTTTGCTATACACAACTCCATTACATGAAATGGTTTGATGTTGACTGGATGATTGTTAGAATACTTGATGCACATTTGTTCACTACATACCAGTCTTGTTACTTCTTTGAGTTTTCAGCCAATAATATTCTTAAGTTTCTTAGAATTTGTGGTACTAGCTACTACAATATGAGCGACATGCCGATATTATGTATTAAAATGCTTTAAAATGCTGGCATGTTGTAGTGAATGATATTCCTTTTATAGTATTTTTAATTTGTTTTAATGCTTTGATTATATTATGTAATGGTTCTTTTACTTAGGTTTTGCTATATGAATATCTTCAATTCACGTAAGAGCTTATTGTTGATTGGTTGATTTCATAACATCTGATGATTATTTGCTTACTATACACCAATGGCTACATTGCTTTTGAGTTTTCATCCAATATTGTTTTAAGGTTCTTAGAATTTGTGATGGCAGCTATTTTATCACTTAATGAGCGATATGCCGTTATGATATATCCATAGTACTAAAAATGTTAACATGTTGCAGAGAATGGATGATAATTTCCCCAGAGTGTCCCTGATTTCTTCTATTATTTGGTTAACACTATTAAAAGCGATTACAGAATTTGATGGCTACTTTTAGGATATATACGCTCTTGCATCAATAGATGTATTATTGTCTTTGGTATTAATGCTATATACTGTATAATATACCCAGTTAAGCTGTTAAATTGAAGTCATTACGACATGAGGAATTTGCCATCCTTGTGTAAAGTGGTGTACAATCAGGTTTGCTATGACTGGCAGGATATTAGATTACAAGATCTAGATTTGTATACTGCTCACCAATGAATGTACTTTATTTGGGATTTTAACCAATAGCATCCTGGTTTTTGTAGGCTAACTAGTGAACAATTTTCTTTGTACTACATCCCTAGATATTAGTGCCATCTATGATTGGTTTATATTTGCAAAAGCAAATGATGATTCGTTAACTGATTTTAGTACACTGAATGAATATTTTAATATTCTAATTTTGACTATTTGGCATGTGTTTTACTTAATGCTGATTGGATATGTGTTTATTTAAATAGAAAGCATTTTTGTTTTGATTTTAGATCTGATGAAGGGTTCATTACCCAAAAGCGCTTATCTTTTATTATTTTATATGTCCATTGTACGTCACATTATTAAACTGTATTTGCATCCTCAACGTGGTGAGTATACAGAGTCCTTTTTTTGCTGTACCTGGATTACTACTGCATCTTCTTTGGCAGCCGAACGGGCTTGTTTTTGGATTGATATATATATATATATATATACACATATACACACACACATACACATATTGACAGATGCTAGTCGAACACCGCCCGATGTCACCATGAAAAAAAATCTACTGAACACCTCTGCAGATGCCTGAAAGCTACTGTCAGTCTGTCTGCAGCATGCCTCTTCCTTAATAAGAAATTGGGGGGGGGGGTTCAGAGGCCTAAGGTTCTGTTACGGAAACAACTATCAATTCAATCACTGTTACAGCCTTTTCAGAGACCAGATTCCCCACTACATACATCCAGTGAAATAAGGCTTGACCTGGAGCAGTGGAAAATAGTATGCAACACGTCCTGTGCCACAAGGGTGAACCACACTCAATGCAGTCACAGAAGGCGGCCTGGGAACTCTGTCTGGATTGACACAGCCTTGGGTATATGTACCAGTTTGATGCCACTGACTTTTTAGGCTTCTCCGTTTTCCTGGCTTTTTTTTTTTTTTTTTTTAGCAGTTTAAAGGCTTACTGCATTTCTCTTCCACTTCTGGGGAGACAAACTGGAAAAGTCTACTTTTTAGAGAGGGTTGTCCTACTGTGGCACAAGCAGATGTGTCCTTAAGCCAAAGATGGCTGCTTACATGCTTACAGTACTCAGTGAGAACTCAGAGGTTCCTGGCTTATTCTAGACATTTACTGAACGTCACACAGTGCCAAATCATTCATGATGTACCTCTACTAGGCAACAAACTCTAAGTGGTAGTCCTTATGGAAACTCAAGTCTCCCACAAAAAACATTTTTTGGTGGGTCATTAGGCACCAAAAACGCTGAAATAATCAGCATAATCATCATACATTGAAAAAACAGCTAGCAAGTTCAATATACTTACAATGAAAAGTGAACAAAATGCTACTTACAAATCAATTCAGATCAGCTAAGAAAGTAAATGAAGGACAAATGGAGTGAAGCAGGTGATGCTCACTTTAGCAACATAAAAACAAACAAGAAACTACGGACCATGCTCAGTTTTTAATGCTGGATTTGCTGCAGATGAACAGCACAGGAAGTGACCTTAGGCCAGCTAGGGACAGATGACCGTTCATTATATCTATCTGCCAGCAGATCTAAAGTATTAACTGTCATTTAAGCTAATTCACCTTATGATCGGTCTGTAGTGATGAACCTTGTGGCAAACATCAAAGCATTACTGGTGCCTCTGAAGTAAGCTGGCTCTACTGACGCTGCTTCTTCTCATACAAAGTACTCTTTCACCTGTATACTACATCAAATACCATGAATTTAAGAAGCCAGTGTCACAGGGTATGTTCTTTATTCACCAGGTTGGCCTGAAAATTAACCACGTGGATCAGAGTTCTGCTGAAGTTAACACATTTAAATAAATAATGAAAAATAAAAGGCAGCTGTTGCAAGACAAAAGCGACGCTTGGTAGGTGATAAATCCTTTATAAGCAGAAAACTCCAAATCCAAAAAAAATACAGACAATATTTATCCAAGATAAAACAGTGCAAGCAAACACAGCAGTATTAAGCGCTTTCGTCTGGTAGATGACTTCCTCAGAATACAAAATACTGAAATTAGCACCTGTTTAAATACATTTAAATAAATAGACAAATCTGTGTGCGTTTTTGTTAAAAAATTGTAGTCACCTCTGTTCCCTCCTAAATTGCAAATTGGTGATCTGACAGATCACATGTTATCTAAGTTACTGGCACACACTCTGCACATAAATTTATAACTGTTGGGGTACCAGAGGGATCAATGCTGGGACCCTTCCAGTTTGGCATTTATTTTTCAGACATCCAGGCGAATAACTCCCAAGTATGGTTAACCAGGTTCACAGATGACTACAGCTGGACACTTATTCACACTGATACACAGCTCCAACAACAGCTGGAATATGTACACACCTGGCAAACTGAAAATGGTCTCAAGTTTAATGCAAAAATGTGTAGCATAGTAGCACTCAGTAAAAAAGCTGTTCTCACCTTATATGTTTTAAATGATTCTCCTCTTCAGACACAGCCATAAAAGACCTGAGTACTTATAGGGCAAGTTTCTCTCATTCGATCATCATGTTTCCACCACAGTCAGGAAACCTATCTGGCCCAGCTAATTTCCAAGGGAATGTCTGAGATTCAAGGAGGTCATCTTGCCACTGTACTCCTCCCTTACCAGACTGATCACCGAATACAATTCCCCTTTAGTATGCATAAATCAAAGCATATTGGTCAACTAGAAAGACCACAAAAGATACTTTACCAAGAAAAATCAAAGGCCTAAAAGTCTTTCACTTACCCTGATAGATTAGCACAACTGTCATTATATTCAGCAGCCTACAGGCTGCCCCAAGGTGACCCATCTCTTGCTTTTTGAGCCATTAAAAGACCTAACTGTATCTGTCTTCTCTTTCTCTGCAAATCCAGTCACTCTACAAACACCCAGACTGGGACCTAAATCTACAAGTAAACAAGCCTCATTGGAAAGACAGGCTCCAAACTCAACATATTCCTAGCCTATGGAATAAGTTATCACTACAGGTCAAAGTACTACTCTGTCTACCTTTAAAGGATAGTTTTTATAATTTGATGGATGGATGGAAATTTACACCATGATTGTCATGTACAGCCCTGCTCTACTTCTGAGGTGAGCACTATTAAATGTTTGAAAATGGAGGCATGAACTTTTAATTGTGTCTAATTAAAGATGTATACAACTAGACATCTTATGGTCTGTATGATCACTTGCCTACAACTGTTCTCATGTTTCTCTGCTCTAAAGAGAGGAGAATACAGAGGAAGATGGGTGACAGCTTCTACTCCAGCAATGAACCTACTATTTGAACATCTGCAGCTGATCATAGGGTATGTTCATCATAAGGATCACTGTTACAGTATGCAAAGAAGCAGCAAAATCAGCCCTACTTCCAGTTTTGCAGCATTTGAAGAAAGTGTGTATGTACGTCCACATGTCTAGCTTGAGAATAGTCTGAGCTAAAGCATTCTGAGGAAGTATGTGGTCATAGCAGCTACCCTTGAAAATGTGCCCTCAGTTTCACCATGGTGATCATATTAGAACATGATGCAAGTTGCTAGCTATTTTGACAGTCTGCTCAGATACCACACAGAGTTGATCAGAGAGTCAAAATGTTTAATTCAGGTAGTGTAATATTTTCGTACATCCATGATGTGCACAGGAATAGGATGAAAGAAAAAGACAGAAAGAAGCTGAATCCATTAATTCAAGGAGATTTCCAAAACCAACTTATTAATAAAGAAGGGGTGGTCTTGACAGCTACTCTGTCCCTGTGTAACACTACAGGACTTTTTTTTACACATAAAGGCTTTTTAGCTCAGAAACTCTTCTAACAGAAGTGATGGCTACATAGAAAACAAGTGTTCCAGGACAAGAATTTGATGCTAGCAGAACTAGCTGGCTCAGAGGGAATAAGTCTCCAATGCAGACTATAAGCTGTCATGAAACGAAAAAACACACACACCACTCCAAAAATAGAAAAATATTCTTTTACTGGTGTCTCTGGTACCTCGGCTTACGCCTTCAAGGAATCATTTTTACACCAAACAGACTTTTCTTATATATTGTTAAAACATTGATCAATTACCTCCAATTATTCAACTGAACTTACTAATATGCAATTTCATCTTGAATACATTTTCTTTTACAAATAAACATTCACGTGCAATTTCATGTGCGTGGTATTTTCATGCAAATATACGAACAACAATTCATTTAACGTTATGAAAAAATCAAACAAATAAATACCTATGTTGTATCTAAACCATCCTTTGATTCTGCATAGAGCATTTTTCAGAAATTCAACCACGGCCTTATTTCTTCTTATAAAGAAGACCCCATCATACATTAAATGTACAGTTTGTCAACTCAATATATTCAACAGAGTTTTTATTCATAAATGTACATGTCCCTGGGTTGATTTCAAAACATTTTACTACAAATATTATATCATTCCTTTAACCCCTGATGTTCAAATCTAAGTCTAAATTTAACCTCCTGAGATAAAAGAGTTTTAAAATTAATGATACATTTGGTTTCCAGCAAAGTTAAGTTACTGGATAATTCACCTCCATGTAATTGTTTGGGCTTGGCTAGTACACTAAAAAAGAAAGAATTATCCAAACCTCCATGAATACTAAAAGTGCTCCACAACTGGACTTTCCTTTCTGCCTTTTCTGATGTCACCCAAGTGTCCCAGGATTCTTTTCTTTACTGCTCGTTTTGTTTGACCAATGTACCATTTGACTCTATTGCAACCACACCCAATAACATAATTGACTCCCCCTGTTACAAAGTTATAAAAATCTCTAGCCTTGTATGTTTTTTTCATTAATATTAACCCCATCTATATTTTTGATTTTTTTTCATACAATACATTTTCCACATGGGAAACTACCTCTTCTAATATGTTCTTTATCCAATTTTCCCATTGTTAACAATTCTTTCAAATTCTTCGATCTACTGTATGAAAATGTCACCCTATGGGGAAAATGTTTCCAAATTTTTCATCTGCAAGAACTATGGGCCAAAATCTGTTGACCAGACCTCTCAATTTTTCTGAGAACGGAGAATATTTGTTAACAAAAAATATTGTCTCCTGTACCTCATCATCCATTCCTAGTTCATGCCTATTACTATGCCTTGTACATCAGTCCGGCATATAAGAATATGTGAGCCCCAACCATTTTTTTTTTTACCCTGCTCTCCACTGACAGTAAAACCGCATCTTTATACTCCCTCTCAAACAGTTTATCCCTGACCTTGCTAAATTCAAATTATCCTTATCTGAGGTGTTATTCGCTATCCGTAAGTATTTGCCGTATGGCAATGATGCCAACAAATGGGGAGCATGCATGCTGTCCGCCATCAAAAAGTTAACTGCTGTACTTTTAACATAGGGTTTGTAAGCCGAGATACCGGAGACACCAGTAAAAGAATATTTTTTCTATTCTTGGAGTGTGGTGTGTGTGTTTTTTCGTTTCAGAGGGAATAAGTGTAAGCTACTCGATCACAAAACTTAAGTAGAGGAACTGATGTATTTGAAGGCTGCAGGAAAAGCACAGCAGCTCAAGTGGAGGGGAATGAGGATGCAGAGGAAGGAAGGCCGAACGAGGCAAAAGATGCACTGTGACAGAAGCATACACTAAGCCCTTGTCAGGAGGCTCAAAAAGGGATCCAAAACCAGAGGGAAAGGACATTTGAATCTAGGCATTTTTAATGCACAACACGGACAACCTTTTTCATTTAGCCAACTGTGATTCTCTTCCATCAGACCTTTCCTCCTGCAATACACAAAACACCTGAGGATGACAATTTAATGCATGGCATTAACCTGAAAATTTCCCATGCTTTGAGATTTGGACATACCACTCAACCTTCTATGATTTTGCCTAATTTTTCCCATTCCTCATAACATTTTTGATTTTCTGGCAATTTACTAAGGGTTACAGTTGGTCAGTAATGCCAGACATTTGACTTTCATTGTTTTTATTGTTCAGAAAATGCATGTCAATGCAAAATAAACTGTTGCTGTATTTATGTTTTATGCAAAGAGTAGCATTTAAAACTGTCCTTGATTTTTGGTCTTTGTCCACTACCCCCCATTATTATTGGCTTTGTCCATAACTATCAGGTAAAACAGTTCAGAGGTACAGCCTGGGCCCTTTAAGATGGTGTACTAGGGAGCCTCCTTGTTGGGTCAGTAGAGTGCAGTGAACTGGGTGGGTTTACTGGATCCACTTGACACTTGTGCAACAGCTGAAAAGTTCACACTTTCCTTCCCCATTCAGGTGCTATGAAAATTAATTTTGTCCTTTCCTTTCTTCTACTTACCAAAATTATGGAATATAGGGATGTCGAAGGCAAAGAGAAGGCCCTCAGTCCATTGCATAAAGAAGGTGTTGGATACCCAAGATTCTGAGTAAGGATTCCAAAAACAGAATATCTTCGAATGGTGTTTGTCTGCATAGATGCAAATACATCCAGGTCTGGAATGTGTTACTTCACTGTTACCTCAGGCAAAATGCTCTTGTCTGATGTACATTAATGCATTACTTCCACTGACCTGATCATGAAGTCTGCCACTGAGTTTTGCCTCCAGGAATGTAAATTACTTGTAGATGTACAGACATGCTGACATCCAAGTCCCAAACCTGCACTGCTAATCTGTAAAAGGGAAAAGTTAAAAGTGGGTATGCCCCTTGTCTGCTGATGCATCCCATTACACTTGTGTCTGTCCACAAGAGTTCCTGGCTTGACTGTTGACTGAGGGCCTGGGTAGCATAGAGGACAGATATTAACAACTTCATATTTATATCGTTCCTGACATTCTTGGGCTACCTGCTTGGTGCTCTGAGGTGGGGAGAGTGTACCCCTGAATGCAGAGTCTCAGATGTCTGTATTCAGGGATTCACTCAGCTGTGAAATGGTGAAGGACAGGTCAACCCAGGTGTTGCCTTGGGCAGCCAAACAGTACAGCTGCATTCTGATGAAGAAGATGGGGATATTTACTTTTCTGTAAAGGCTGGTATTGTTAGTAGCATGGGTTCTTCAGGTACCACTGTGTCTTTCCCTAACT
Source organism: Protopterus annectens (assembly GCF_019279795.1). Classification (NCBI taxonomy): domain Eukaryota; kingdom Metazoa; phylum Chordata; order Ceratodontiformes; family Protopteridae; genus Protopterus; species Protopterus annectens. The sequence goes on from NC_056727.1 coordinate 1,253,043,741, forward strand.
ATAACTGGCAAATATTTATATCTTTCAGCTCATCCAAGTTCTGAAAAAATATTTCAGTTGCCTACACAGAACCTGTTCAACACATCACCTCTATTCTCAGACTTCTCATCTCATTCCACTTTGCTCTGTGCAAAAGTATATTTTTACTCAGTGTCGCCTAAAACTGTTTCCGTTGACTCAACTTCACAAAATTCTATACCTAACATCACATCACATGATCTACTTCAGTATTATGGTTTCATTTTACCTAAATTTCTTCTTACAACTGTTACACAAACAATGGCTGAAAAGTGCTATTTTACATGTTTCATTAAAGTAATGCTAAAATCAACCATAATACTTCATACTGTTCCTTTAAACTTGTGTTGACTGGCAAATAATTCTGAAATGTGTAACCTAATTTTAAGATATGCCTCCTGGGCCTTTACAGAAATGTCTCTTTTTTCTATGGCATATTTATGACTATGCCCAGGTCATGGCTGAAAAAGGTATTTTGACTAGTTCACTCTCCTGGTCAGTCAATTAATCAATACACAAAAGACAAAACATAAAACTAAAGGTGTTTGTTGACCCACTAAGTTAGTGGTCTGTTTTCAGTGGAGACCCGAGATGGTGTTTCTACTACTAGGGAAAATTGGCCAGGGCATTGCAGAACTTCCCTCACCCTTTCAAGGAAGTGTTGTGGGATCCTTTTTACATCTACCTGAGCTATCAACAAGTGATAGGACCTTAGTTTAACATCTCATCCATAGGATGGTGCGCATCCTCTCACACGTACGTACACACACACACACACACACACACACACACACACACACACACGTGCAGCAGTCCCCTAATGCTGCACTTGCAGTGTCAGGAATCATTTACCTGGAGTGAGGATAGAACCCACAGCTTTCTGGTCTTGCTATCTGTTGTGTCACTGACACCACACTGCATTCCCAGCTTCATATTTCTTTTTGAAGTGTAACAATATGAAGACCACCATCTAAGTTGATGCATTTATCTGTTTCAATTCTGCTATTCATTAACTCTGTCAAAATATCCTCCATCAATGCACTTCCGTCTTTCTTCCCTCTCATTCACTAACAGCTTAATTATCATTCCCAAAATTATCCCCAACGGCTTAATTATCATTCCCAAAATTATCACCAACGGCTTAATTATCATTCCCAAAATTATCACCAACGGCTTAATTATCATTCCCAAAATTATCCAAGCTGTCAGCAGGTAAGTACTCATCACTCGAAGCACTGCTTGGAAGAGACAGGCCGATATGAACGAACATGTGAATATTCACTCGACAGAAAACAAAGATAGCATGGTATTTACAAATAACTGTGCCCAATACGCTCAATGTGGCAGGTAGGCCTGTGTCCAGTCTTGGGGCATCTGACTGCTCAAAGCCTAGACACAAGGCTGACGACTACTTGCTGAGTACTGCCCATATATTAAGGATATATTACAGCAATAATCTTTATGATGAATATACCTAAGTGAGGTTTTTACCACAGAACAAAGGATGAAATGAGGGGTAATACAAACTGTAGCAAACTAATACCCAACACACTGGTCTTATGCCCCAAACGTATGACTGTTTTGTGAAGGAGAAACAATGTAATGAAAAACTTGTATGGGTGTACAAACTTAGAGGACACCAATTTTATTACTAAAAAGAGCAATTTCAGAGAAGCAGGAGATTAAAAAAATAATAAAATAACACGCATCAAAAACTAAAGCAGCAGGAGGACCAGTGGGATCTAATCAGTCTTACTACAGACCCATTCTTCAGCAGGTTAAGTCATCAAATTCCACAGGTCACTGAATACATGCAGAAATCACGACAACGCCTACCCAACTCCATGGTCATCAGCACTCATGCAACAGTTCAAGGCAGACAAGGTATCAGCAGACACACCATGAAGAACATGCATGCTTCAAGTAAAAGAAGTGCACAACTAGCTTTAAAGGCAAACGGGCAAAATACAATTGACAGTAGTAATACAACCCATACTTGTATGTCTTGGGGAAACTCAACAAACTATTTGCAGGAAAAAAGTGCTAAATGCCAGGGTGAAAGCATGCATTTAACTACATCCAACACAAGTACTGATATGATACCACAAACTTTGTAGGGTGGGTTTCTTCACGATTATTGGCAGCGATGTGTGCAATAATGTGATCAATAGTGCACAGGCTGCCATGTCTTCACAAATAACACTTGAGAAATGAGCTACTTAATGCAAATGTTTAGGTCATATGAAGCATAGCGGTCAGTGCGATTTTAAAAGGGTAATGTTGTGCACTATGACAAGTATGTAGTCCTGATCTTCTTGAGTCTAGTTTCCATCTGTAAGCCACACTTTCTGCAGTGGAGATTTTGGCAGATTCTCTCAAAATGCTTTCCCATTGCAGGTCTACCCTGTCATGTTTCATATGTACTAACGACAGCAGATCCATCAATCATCAGACAGCAGTGGCAAAAATACAAATAAAACAATGTAATAAATAACACTAAAAAGTAGGAAAACATAAAATTCTTAGTAACCATCTTTCAAAATGTACATACTTCATAAGGTAAGACATGCAGGTCACGTGTTACGTAAAGAAAACAGATAAGCAAGGTGGCTGCTTTAAGAGACACAACCTACACAGAAATTTCTACCTACCAAAGTTGATGAGACAGCTAAGAAATCAGTGCACACCACTGCATTTCTTAAAGAATGAAAGAACTTTAGAAAGTATGACAGAATAAAGGTTAATTGAGATCTAAATATGTACTGTTTAAAATGGTAAATAGAAAATATTTTTGCAGTGAAAATTAAGTGTAAAAACTAAGTGATGGCAATGTGACTAAAGACGGAATGTTTCAGTAAAATACTTAAAAACATCCATCCTTTACACATACATAAGCAGGCATACAATTGTTCAAGATTCCAACTAAATATACAAGATTATGATTGGATCGCCAATCGTAACTGGCTTATTATGTGTTCGAGCCATGGATGCCAAGAAATTCACCTCAAGAGCGAAACTTGAGAGGTGAATCTTATCATCTGTGTTGAAAACACATAATAAAGGGTTAAGATCGGAGACCCAATCATAATTCTTTGGAATGCATGGATCTTTATTTGCTCCACATACTACTAATTATAGAAAAAAAACACAAAGTGTTATGCTGGCTTTCAAAGCCATAAAGTGCTTAGCGAGTACTGTCAGAAAGTTAGGGTAACATGTTAGGAAAGTCCGGGGCAGATTACTGGCACAGGCAACAGGCAGAAACAAATTTGTTTTAATTCTGCCGTTGTCATTTTCTGGCCAGAACAGGTAGGTTTAACCGTCTGGTGCGATACCCAACCTTAACAAATGAAGCATGAGTGCTTAGCAATTGTGAAGATCACGTCATACGCAATAGATGTGCTTAACTAGTTTGTCTTTTTCTAGACATCAGTGCTTAATCTCTGCACTCTATGCACTACAATGGAAGTAAAATAAAATTAAGCAGTATTAGGGTACTAAAATAGAAACTATTTTGGCCAGACAAAACCAAAGCACACATGTAAAGTTTACTCCACAAAGCAGGACATCCTTAAGAGAGAACAGTGCTAAAAATATGTTTCATACAATGCCTAAAGCAAGTCACGTACATTAATAACTGCACATATACAGTTGACAAACTCAAGCAAACACAGCATGCATCTACTAAGCAACATTAAAACTTCCTAAAAAATACAAATCATTTAAACAAGAAACATTTAGGAAGATCATGACCTAGAATACTTCACTTACATTCAACAGCAGTTCTCCAATGAAAATAAATCTATTAATTATGTATGTAACAAATAATATGAACCACAAAAGATTAAAGACCCCAACCAGCATATAAAGTTGATATGATAAAGTAAGCAAACAGCTGTGAAAGGGTCAAACCATAGCAGTACGTTTCCTAAAAAGTCTCTGAAGAGCGTCTATTCAGACCATTAAATCCTTTCGGAACACAATAGTACCTTGCATCAATGGAAATTCAGTTGAGAAACGTCAAATATATCCAAAATAAAACGAAAAATATTTCTATAAAATGACGTCTTTATTCACAGAACAAACTGGTAAGCGCTACTCAGCTTTTTCAAACCAAAAAATATTTCAGGCAAGAAGTCATATATATACAAACAGAATCTTAATTAATTAATCAACTGCTTGTCAATCAATTAACTACTAAATACACCTTAAAGGCATATATCTTAAAAAGTATTAGTTAAATGGCAATACTACAACACTGATTAACGTATACAAATCTGTGAAAATACATTAAAAATACATTAAAATGCATTAAAACTGTATATATACTGCACATGAATATAAGTGTATATATGTATACGTATATTTCGTATATATACACTTAACTAAAATTTAAAAGTCCAGAATGTATATGCAAAACAATAAATAACATTGAATGTATAGTATTATGTTGGATAATAATCATATAAAGAAACAATTCAACAAGTTATTTATGCCTCTGTCTCCTGTTCTTTAATATGGGTTTTAGAGGAACTTTGTCATTTAAACCAGGGGGCACATGAGACATGGTTCTAATAATCCATGATGTTTCAATTGATTCTGTATAATTGTTAACATCACCACCTCTAACGTTGGTACTAATAACTTGTAGTATGGTGAATCTGAAACTATGTGTATTATCTGTATACAATATGTGTTTTGAAAGTGCATTAACAGTAGATTGAATGCGTATTTGATACAAATGTTCTCTAATACGTTCTTTTAACATTCTATTGGTTTTGCCTATATAATATGAGGAACACTTGGTGCAACAGGCAATATATACCACATTCTTAGAATCACATGATCCATTAGCTTTTAAATAAAAGTTTTGGTGGGTAATAGGATGTATAAAACATTCTTTTTCTCAACATATTCACAATAATTACAACCATTACATGGGTTGGTTCCTATAAACCTCTCAGATTCATCTTTGTTAAAAGAGGGATGACATAACATTTTATATAAATTGTTCCTATTCCGAAAAGCAAACTGTGGTTTACCTTCCACGTATTTTGAAACTTCTGGATCAATTTTCAACAAATCCCAATATTTTGTAATTGTATCAATAATAGAATGTATATCCTAAGTATAGTGTATAGGGAATCTTAATTTAGTTTGCTCATTATTCAAGATACCACTATTCGAATTTCTGTATCTAACCAGACCTGAATCCGAAAATATAGGGCAGGCAGTATTGCTCCGTAACTCAGTAACCTCTTGTATTGTCTGATGAATTTCAGAAGTCCTATATTTCCTATTGGAAAATCTAGTACTAAGGGCTAATATTTCTTTGTTATATTGTTCACTATTGGAGTTTAACCTAGATGTTCTGATACATTGGCCCTTTAAAACATTCCTGAATACGTGAGATGGATGCATGCTCTCTCTATGGAGTAGTGTGTTCTTATGACATATTTTGCGGTGAACACCTGTATTGAAACTCCCATCATCCATTCGCCATATATTGATATCCAAAAAGGATATCTCAATGTTTGAGCTAGTCATAACAAATTTTAAGAATGGACATAAAGTGTCCACTTGTTCTCCAAAAGAGACCAAACTATCATAACTGCCTTTCCAAAGAAAAAATAAGTCGTCCACAAAACGCTTATAAAATAATGTATTCTCTTGGTATAAAGTAAGCTGGTATAAATATTTCTCTTCCCAGGGTGCCATAACCAGATTGGCGTAGCTATTGGCACAGGAAGTGCCCATAGCTACGCCATCTTTCTGCATGTAAAACTGATCATTAAATACAAAGACATTACTCTCAAATACAATTTCCAACAGAGAGCAAATAAAATCAATTTTACAATTGGTAAAGTCTGAAAATTTGTTCAAGTATTCACCTATATATTCTATACCTTTCTCATTGGGAATATTTGTAAATAGGGACTTAACATCCATAGTAACTAATATTAAGTCCGTATCATGATTTTTATCTTTCACCATCTCATAAAATTCCAGTAAGAACTCTTTAGAATCTTTCAATATATTATTATTGGCATTAACAAAAGGTCTCAAGGTTTTTTCTAAAAAATAAGATATATTCTCTGTCACCCAGCCACGTCCTGAGACTATGGGTCTCATCGGGGGGTTTTCAGAATCCTTATGAATTTTAGGTAGGCCTTGGATGAATGGTATAGTAGGTTCATCCAGGAGAAAATAATCATACAATTGATAATCTATGACACCCATTCTATACAAATCCTCTAAGTCATTATATACATTCTGAACTATTTGTTTAATCTCATTTAAAAGAATTATCTTATAAAATTTATTGTCCGATAACATATCACACATTCTCTTATTATAATCATTGCTATCAAAGATAACAATGGGTCCACCTTTGTCTGCTGGCCTTATAATAATATTTCTGTCATCGGACAAGTCACGTAATGCCTTCATTTGTTTAAAATTCAGATTTTCTCTAAGATTATTATGTTTCTCATTACTACCTAAATGTATACTGTAAAGATCTTTCTCAACTGCTTTGCTGAATACCTCTATAGTGGGATGTAAATTTGGGTTAAACAGGCTAGGTTTTTTGAAACCAACATGATGCTCACTAATGTTTCTGGAGTACATGACTTTAAGTTGTAAGTTCCTTGTAAATAGTTTCAAATCTAAAATAGTATCAGTTATATTGCTTCGTCTACTAGGAACGAAGGACAACCCTTTGTTTAATAATTCTCGTTCAAATTTGTTTAGGTCTGTGGGATAAATTGTGAATCAAGTCAATTTCTCCCACATCTTTTTCAGTGTGGGTTCCCTTATATCGTTGTGCTGGGCCTTTCGTTTTTGTCTGCCCCTGCTTAGAGACCGATTTCTTCCTTTCTGAAAGTTGTCTGATATAGGAAAAGGAAATTGCATTTCATTTTCAACATTGTTTCTTATAACACAGCGTTTACTACGTACTACTTGTGTAGAACCACTGTCATTTGTAGACATCGTGTCATTGTTACCATTAGAACCATTAACATTGGCAGGTACAACTTTATCATTACCATTAGATGTATTAACATTTGATGTTACATTTGTAGATAAAGTATCGGACACTTCTGTTGTGTCAATATTCGAAGGATGGACATTCAGATCACTTGAGTTAGCTATATTATTTGTAGTTTCATTTATAACTGTAACATTCGAAATAGAGTCACGAGCATGTCTATTTCTACCTACATTATTAACAGTATAAGATGTAACATTTCTAGGCCAAGTGAATACCTGGCCGTTTGAGAAATCATTTTTATCTCTCACTAATTTATGTTTCTTTTGTTCAAAAATACGTTTTTCGTACAATAAAACGTTGTCCATTACACGCTCTATTTTAGCATCAATAAACTGTACATTAAACTTATAAAGTTCATTCTGTCTTCTTAAAATAGAGTCTTTCAGTCTCAGTTCTTCAAGTTTAAAGAAATCATTCATTAGTTTCATGTAGTTTATGCTCACCTCGATGTTTAATTTCTGCCACTGCTTTAGCAACTCTGGATACGTGTCTCGGGTTGTTGGCATTTTCAAAACACGTAACCCGCGCGGTATAATTCGTTGGGAAATGCAGACTTCAAAGTGGAACCTTTGCATTTCTAACCTTTTCAACTTAAGTAAGTCATACTCTAGTAGATTCAGTTCACTGTTAATATGCTCAACATCATTGCAGTTAATGTTAACTTCATCATCTGAAACTCGCAGATCACAGTCCATCAACGGATTGACGCTGTTATTCAAACAGCGTTCTAGTCGTTGTGATGACGTTAGATTCAAGGCCACTCCCCTTGGCTTGTACGGAAGTTCAATGTCTTTGCTCTGGGTGTTATTTATCGAATTATTTACTAATTCGGCCATGGTATCTTCGTGGTTTGACACGCAGAATAACAATAATGTAACAAATAATATGAACCACAAAAGATTAAAGACCCCAACCAGCATATAAAGTTGATATGATAAAGTAAGCAAACAGCTGTGAAAGGGTCAAACCATAGCAGTACGTTTCCTAAAAAGTCTCTGAAGAGCGTCTATTCAGACCATTAAATCCTTTCGGAAAACAATAGTACCTTGCATCAATGGAAATTCAGTTGAGAAACGTCAAATATATCCAAAATAAAACGAAAAATATTTCTATAAAATGACGTCTTTATTCACAGAACAAACTGGTAAGCGCTTTCGCTATTCAGCTTTTTCAAACCAAAAAATATTTCAGGCAAGAAGTCATATATATACAAACAGAATCTTAATTAATTAATCAACTGCTTGTCAATCAATTAACTACTAAATACACCTTAAAGGCATATATCTTAAAAAGTATTAGTTAAATGGCAATACTACAACACTGATTAACGTATACAAATCTGTGAAAATACATTAAAAATGCATTAAAAACTGTATATATACTGCACATGAATATAAGTGTATATATGTATACGTGTATATTTCGTATATATACACTTAACTAAAATTTAAAAGTCCAGAATGTATATGCAAAACAATAAATAACATTGAATGTATAGTATTATGTTGGATAATAATCATATAAAGAAACAATTCAACAAGTTATTTATGCCTCTGTCTCCTGTTCTTTAATATGGGTTTTAGAGGAACTTTGTCATTTAAACCAGGGGGCACATGAGACATGGTTCTAATAATCCATGATGTTTCAATTGATTCTGTATAATTGTTAACATCACCACCTCTAACGTTGGTACTAATAACTTGTAGTATGGTGAATCTGAAACTATGTGTATTATCTGTATACAATATGTGTTTTGAAAGTGCATTAACAGTAGATTGAATGCGTATTTATACCAAGAGAATACATTATTTTATAAGCGTTTTGTGGATGACTTATTTTTTCTTTGGAAAGGCAGTTATGATAGTTTGGTCTCTTTTGGAGAACAAGTGGACACTTTATGTCCATTCTTAAAATTTGTTATGACTAGCTCAAACATTGAGATATCCTTTTTGGATATCAATATATGGCGAATGGATGATGGGAGTTTCAATACAGGTGTTCACCGCAAAATATGTCATAAGAACACACTACTCCATAGAGAGCATGCATCCATCTCACGTATTCAGGAATGTTTTAAAGGGCCAATGTATCAGAACATCTAGGTTAAACTCCAATAGTGAACAATATAACAAAGAAATATTAGCCCTTAGTACTAGATTTTCCAATAGGAAATATAGGACTTCTGAAATTCATCAGACAATACAAGAGGTTACTGAGTTACGGAGCAATACTGCCTGCCCTATATTTTCGGATTCAGGTCTGGTTAGATACAGAAATTCGAATAGTGGTATCTTGAATAATGAGCAAACTAAATTAAGATTCCCTATACACTATACTCAGGATATACATGCTATTATTGATACAATTACAAAATATTGGGATTTGTTGAAAATTGATCCAGAAGTTTCAAAATACGTGGAAGGTAAACCACAGTTTGCTTTTCGGAATAGGAACAATTTATATAAAATGTTATGTCATCCCTCTTTTAACAAAGATGAATCTGAGAGGTTTATAGGAACCAACCCATGTAATGGTTGTAATTATTGTGAATATGTTGAGAAAAAGAATGTTTTTATACATCCTATTACCCACCAAAACTTTTATTTAAAAGCTAATGGATCATGTGATTCTAAGAATGTGGTATATATTGCCTGTTGCACCAAGTGTTCCTCATATTATATAAGCAAAACCAATAGAATGTTAAAAGAACGTATTAGAGAACATTTGTATCAAATACGCATTCAATCTACTGTTAATGCACTTTCAAAACACATATTGTATACAGATAATACACATAGTTTCAGATTCACCATACTACAAGTTATTAGTACCAACGTTAGAGGTGGTGATGTTAACAATTATACAGAATCAATTGAAACATCATGGATTATTAGAACCATGTCTCATGTGCCCCCTGGTTTAAATGACAAAGTTCCTCTAAAACCCATATTAAAGAACAGGAGACAGAGGCATAAATAACTTGTTGAATTGTTTCTTTATATGATTATTATCCAACATAATACTATACATTCAATGTTATTTATTGTTTTGCATATACATTCTGGACTTTTAAATTTTAGTTAAGTGTATATATCTGAAATATACACGTATACATATATACACTTATATTCATGTGCAGTATATATACAGTTTTTAATGCATTTTTAATGTATTTTTAATGTATTTTCACAGATTTGTATACGTTAATCATTGTTGTAGTATTGCCTTTAAACTAATACTTTTAAAGATATATGCCTTTAAGGTGTATTTAGTAGTTAATTGATTGACAAGCAGTTGATTAATTAATTAAGATTCTGTTTGTATATATATGACTTCTTGCCTGAAATATTTTTTGGTTTGAAAAAGCTGAATAGCGAAAGCGCTTACCAGTTTGTTCTGTGAATAAAGACGTCATTTTATAGAAATATTTTTCGTTTTATTTTGGATATATTTGACGTTTCTCAACTGAATTTCCATTGATGCAAGGTACTATTGTGTTCCGAAAGGATTTAATGGTCTGAATAGACGCTCTTCAGAGACTTTTTAGGAAACGTACTGCTATGGTTTGACCCTTTCACAGCTGTTTGCTTACTTTATCATATCAACTTTATATGCTGGTTGGGGTCTTTAATCTTTTGTGGTTCATATTACTTGTTACATTATTGTTATTCTGCGTGTCAAACCACGAAGATACCATGGCTGAATTAGTAAATAATTCGATAAATAACACCCAGAGCAAAGACATTGAACTTCCGTACAAGCCAAGGGGAGTGGCCTTGAATCTAACGTCATCACAACGACTAGAACGCTGTTTGAATAACAGCGTCAATCCGTTGATGGACTGTGATCTGCGAGTTTCAGATGATGAAGTTAACATTAACTGCAATGATGTTGAGCATATTAACAGTGAACTGAATCTACTAGAGTATGACTTACTTAAGTTGAAAAGGTTAGAAATGCAAAGGTTCCACTTTGAAGTCTGCATTTCCCAACGAATTATACCGCGCGGGTTACGTGTTTTGAAAATGCCAACAACCCGAGACACGTATCCAGAGTTGCTAAAGCAGTGGCAGAAATTAAACATCGAGGTGAGCATAAACTACATGAAACTAATGAATGATTTCTTTAAACCTGAAGAACTGAGACTGAAAGACTCTATTTTAAGAAGACAGAATGAACTTTATAAGTTTAATGTACAGTTTATTGATGCTAAAATAGAGCGTGTAATGGACAACGTTTTATTGTACGAAAAACGTATTTTTGAACAAAAGAAACATAAATTAGTGAGAGATAAAAATGATTTCTCAAACGGCCAGGTATTCACTTGGCCTAGAAATGTTACATCTTATACTGTTAATAATGTAGGTAGAAATAGACATGCTCGTGACTCTATTTCGAATGTTACAGTTATAAATGAAACTACAAATAATATAGCTAACTCAAGTGATCTGAATGTCCATCCTTCAAATATTGACACAACAGAAGTGTCCGATACTTTATCTACAAATGTAACATCAAATGTTAATACATCTAATGGTAATGATAAAGTGGTACCTACCAATGTTAATGGTTCTAATGGTAACAATGACACGATGTCTACAAATGACAGTGGTTCTACACAAGTAGTACGTAGTAAACGCTGTGTTATAAGAAACAATGTTGAAAATGAAATGCAATTTCCTTTTCCTATATCAGACAACTTTCAGAAAGGAAGAAATCGGTCTCTGAGCAGGGGCAGACAAAAACGAAAGGCCCAGCACAACGATATAAGGGAACCCACACTGAAAAAGATGTGGGAGAAATTGACTTGATTCACAATTTATCCCCCAGACCTTTAAACAAATTTGAACGAGAATTATTAAACAAAGGGTTGTCCTTCGTTCCTAGTAGACGAAGCAATATAACTGATACTATTTTAGATTTGAAACTATTTACAAGGAACTTACAACTTAAAGTCATGTACTCCAGAAACATTAGTGAGCATCATGTTGGTTTCAAAAAACCTAGCCTGTTTAACCCAAATTTACATCCCACTATAGAGGTATTCAGCAAAGCAGTTGAGAAAGATCTTTACAGTATACATTTAGGTAGTAATGAGAAACATAATAATCTTAGAGAAAATCTGAATTTTAAACAAATGAAGGCATTACGTGACTTGTCCGATGACAGAAATATTATTATAAGGCCAGCAGACAAAGGTGGACCCATTGTTATCTTTGATAGCAATGATTATAATAAGAGAATGTGTGATATGTTATCGGACAATAAATTTTATAAGATAATTCTTTTAAATGAGATTAAACAAATAGTTCAGAATGTATATAATGACTTAGAGGATTTGTACAGAATGGGTGTCATAGATTATCAATTGTATGATTATTTTCTCCTGGATGAACCTACTATACCATTCATCCAAGGCCTACCTAAAATTCATAAGGATTCTGAAAACCCCGATGAGACCCATAGTCTCAGGACGTGGCTGGGTGACAGAGAATATATCTTATTTTTAGAAAAACCTTGAGACCTTTTGTTAATGCCAATAATAATATATTGAAAGATTCTAAAGAGTTCTTACTGGAATTTTATGAGATGGTGAAAGATAAAAATCATGATCTGAACTTAATATTAGTTACTATGGATGTTAAGTCCCTATTTACAAATATTCCCAATGAGAAAGGTATAGAATATATAGGTGAATACTTGAACAAATTTTCAGACTTTACCAATTGTAAAATTGATTTTATTTGCTCTCTGTTGGAAATTGTACTTGAGAGTAATGTCTTTGTATTTAATGATCAGTTTTACATGCAGAAAGATGGCGTAGCTATGGGCACTTCCTGTGCCAATAGCTACGCCAATCTGGTTATGGCACTCTGGGAAGAGAAATATTTATACCAGCTTACTTTATACCAAGAGAATACATTATTTTATAAGCGTTTTGTGGACGACTTATTTTTTCTTTGGAAAGGCAGTTATGACAGTTTGGTCTCTTTTGGAGAACAAGTGGACACTTTATGTCCATTCTTAAAATTTGTTATGACTAGCTCAAACATTGAGATATCCTTTTTGGATATCAATATATGGCGAATGGATGATGGGAGTTTCAATACAGGTGTTCACCGCAAAATATGTCATAAGAACACACTACTCCATAGAGAGAGCATGCATCCATCTCACGTATTCAGGAATGTTTTAAAGGGCCAATGTATCAGAACATCTAGGTTAAACTCCAATAGTGAACAATATAACAAAGAAATATTAGCCCTTAGTACTAGATTTTCCAATAGGAAATATAGGACTTCTGAAATTCATCAGACAATACAAGAGGTTACTGAGTTACGGAGCAATACTGCCTGCCCTATATTTTCGGATTCAGGTCTGGTTAGATACAGAAATTCGAATAGTGGTATCTTGAATAATGAGCAAACTAAATTAAGATTCCCTATACACTATACTCAGGATATACATTCTATTATTGATACAATTACAAAATATTGGGATTTGTTGAAAATTGATCCAGAAGTTTCAAAATACGTGGAAGGTAAACCACAGTTTGCTTTTCGGAACAGGAACAATTTATATAAAATGTTATGTCATCCCTCTTTTAACAAAGATGAATCTGAGAGGTTTATAGGAACCAACCCATGTAATGGTTGTAATTATTGTGAATATGTTGAGAAAAAGAATGTTTTTATACATCCTATTACCCACCAAAACTTTTATTTAAAAGCTAATGGATCATGTGATTCTAAGAATGTGGTATATATTGCCTGTTGCACCAAGTGTTCCTCATATTATATAGGCAAAACCAATAGAATGTTAAAAGAACGTATTAGAGAACATTTGTATCAAATACGCATTCAATCTACTGTTAATGCACTTTCAAAACACATATTGTATACAGATAATACACATAGTTTCAGATTCACCATACTACAAGTTATTAGTACCAACGTTAGAGGTGGTGATGTTAACAATTATACAGAATCAATTGAAACATCATGGATTATTAGAACCATGTCTCATGTGCCCCCTGGTTTAAATGACAAAGTTCCTCTAAAACCCATATTAAAGAACAGGAGACAGAGGCATAAATAACTTGTTGAATTGTTTCTTTATATGATTATTATCCAACATAATACTATACATTCAATGTTATTTATTGTTTTGCATATACATTCTGGACTTTTAAATTTTAGTTAAGTGTATATATACGAAATATACACGTATACATATATACACTTATATTCATGTGCAGTATATATACAGTTTTTAATGCATTTTTAATGTATTTTTAATGTATTTTCACAGATTTGTATACGTTAATCAGTGTTGTAGTATTGCCATTTAACTAATACTTTTTAAGATATATGCCTTTAAGGTGTATTTAGTAGTTAATTGATTGACAAGCAGTTGATTAATTAATTAAGATTCTGTTTGTATATATATGACTTCTTGCCTGAAATATTTTTTGGTTTGAAAAAGCTGAATAGCGAAAGCGCTTACCAGTTTGTTCTGTGAATAAAGACGTCATTTTATAGAAATATTTTTCGTTTTATTTTGGATATATTTGACGTTTCTCAACTGAATTTCCATTGATGCAAGGTACTATTGTGTTCCGAAAGGATTTAATGGTCTGAATAGACGCTCTTCAGAGACTTTTTAGGAAACGTACTGCTATGGTTTGACCCTTTCACAGCTGTTTGCTTACTTTATCATATTAATTATGTATGTTTAAATGCAGAGAAACAACAGATAAATGACTTAAGTCCAAATTATAGTTTCAGTTTATAAACAAATGTTTTGCTCCCACCCATAAATACAAAACAGGGCACTTCCAAATCTCAGTTTATTCATTTGAGAATATTCTGTCCTCAATAAGTGTATGGAATACAATGTTTCACCTAGTAATTCACAACGTTTAACCTACAGAGGACTCAACTCACTTGAGTTCAACTGCTTGAGACTCATTCCACCTAAACTTAAAAGTATACCTCCTAAAGTTAAATGTACTAAAGCCACCTTATACAAAGAAGGGAGAAATACACCACAATAAAGTCATCGTTGCATTTGCACACTTAGGAACAACACTGACAGTGATTTCCCCACAGAAAACAATAACCATCAAGTTGAATGTCACGGGAGTGGGCCTCAGCAAATAGATCCTGGGGGAGATGAGGCTGGGAAAAGTATAAGGAAGCTGCACATAGTAATACTACTGGCTTGTACTCAGTCGATTTTTGTAGTGCACAGCACTGTGTTGACTTGAAAGTGGCCATATTCAGGCTTACCTGTTAGCACTACTAAGAAGCAAGGATAACTGTATGGGAATAAGCATATGCGAACAACCATAACGCTTTCTAATAAGTGTAAAATGAGATGCAAATGACTGCCCCTGAAAGAAGGCCATGATTCATAGATCTAAGGAGCAGTTAGCACATAGCAAGTTGTGCATCATTATAAAAGCAAAAAACATGTGGGAATTAGCAGAGCTACCAAAGCAAAGGTGCTGGGAAAAGCAGCAATGGTGGTACAGCAGTATTTGCTGTAAGTCCTGCTTCATCTCACGAGAAGCATGATAATGGTGGCAGGCTGCACAAATGAAAACAATACTGGCAAGTGCATCAGTTACAAACCGCTAACTGAGGCCAAAAGATGGCTTTTGAGATGACAGAACTATTATATGGACATTGGCTGACACGTAATGCAATCAACAGGCCTGGGAGGGTTTTGTGGACATCCTATACTGGTAGACACAGAGATATGTATAGTACTAACTATATAAAGTACAGGGACCCTCCATGGACAAAAGGGGTAAACACTAGGTACATCAAACATCACAGGTATTGGCCTTTAAACAATGCAGCCTCTTCTGCAGGTGGATGAGCATATCTGTTTCTGCCAACACACCAGGACAGACAGCCACCAATGTACACAGCTTCTATGACATGTCACATCTTCCTAAAGCACGTGTTTTTTATAGACTGCACACATACAATATTAAAGGCCCCACCTTGCACTTTGCACTGTATTATGTTAACAGAAAGTGCTACCTGTCTATCCACTGCCACATAGTGTCCAATGTATGGGAGGTTTACAACCAATGTTTCAGCACAGCATCCAGGCATTGTCCATGAATTCCATATCCGGCATTAAAGTAATCTTTATCATCACTTCCTGCAAACAATTACACAGAAGAATCTACTTGATAAGTGCAGGCACTGTGCTAATCACACATATACAGCGCTGAAGACTGTATGCACAGATGTCCAACCTCCCATTATGTTTCAGGTGATGCTAGACACTGGAACCCTGGTTCATGTTAACTGTACGAGATCCACACAGTACGCATAAAATGAAGTATTCCACCACTCAGGCACAGACTACATATATTTTAGAGCATGTGTTAAACCCACTAAAAGCCTGATTTTACTGCTTAAATACATCTGGAGGGACACTGCAGTACATTCCTGCTGCAGCCTGGAAGATGCTTGTAGCATGCTGCATGCTATATAACATCAGTACTAAGAAGCGTGCTGACCAGGGATCCATCCATCCTTCCAGATTCACTATAACAGCACCTTGTTAAAGTCAACATACCAACATCAGCCAACAACAGTACAGACAAAAAGACAGTGAGCTGCAGCTGCAACCCCCCCCCCCCGCCAAGTGATGTAGCCTGTCGCTATGGGCCTAGGATGAGCAGTGACAGTAAGGTGTTACAACAAATACAATGCTTATGGTATCAGGTTTAGGCTGTGCATGTTCTAATCACACTGTACATTATAGGAACAAAACTAGGCAAGCAATTGCATGGACCACAAGAGGCTAGCCATATACAACTTTAAGCAGATGCACTTAAAAACGTTCTTATCACCCTTTAAGAGTACTTAATAGGACTGATCTCCAAAATCAAGCAGGGCTTTAAATGATATCCCTGAAGTAAATCTGTGTCTACCCAACAAGTCAATAAAACAAGCCTTAAAGGCAGGCAAAGTAGTAACTTGCTTGACCTGTAGTGGTGACTTGTTCTGTAGGCAGGGAATATATTGAGTTAAGAACCTATCCCTCCAGTGAGTCTTGTTTAATTGTTGGTATAAATATTGGTCCCTATTACAGGTGTTTGTAGAGTCACTGGTTTTGTGAGAAAATAGTTCAAATAGGATTTCTTTTTTCATGGATGAAAGGCGAGACACAGGTCACCTTGGAGCATATGGCAGGCTACTAAATATAAGAATAGTTAAGACACTCTAGACATTTGAAGAATTTAGTCTTAATAGACAAACAGTTTTGTTAAAAATCATCAAGTCCTTTTCAACTGAGTGATATACTTGGGTTTGTGCATACCAAAAGAGATATTATATTCAATGAAGGTGTCTGACAGCACAAAAGTACAGTGGTAAGACAATTATAATATCCTCAAGATCCAAAAAAATTAATCAGGTCAGAGAGAATGAGTTCCTGAGTATGGTGGAAACAAAACAAGATGACCAAATGAGAGAGGGTGTTGTCCACCCAAGTATCCAAGTCTCTTATGACTTACTTGTCTGGAGAGGTATACCACTTACAACAAGATGCAGGAACAGCTTTTTTGCTGACTGCAACTTGGCTGAACTTTGTTGCATTTGCCCTGAAACCATTTTTAGTTTACCAGGTGTACAGGTATTCCAGAGCAGATAACACTGCCCAGCTGGGAGTCATCTGCAAACACGGTCAACCAAACTTCAAGAATATTGAGCTGGATGACTGCAAAATGAATGTCAAACAGTAGCAGACTCAGCACTGATCACTACAGTACCCCACTAGTTATAATTTTTATGTTCAGAGAAGTTACCAGCAACTTTCAATACTTGGGATCTGTTGCACAGCCAGTTTACAATCCAGCAGACTGTTGGGGCCTGCATTAAGTTTGTCCAAGTTTTCAATAATACCAGCATGGGAGATGGTCTCAAAAGCCTTGGCCAGGTCAAGATAAACATGGTACAGAGACTGACAAATGACCACAGCCTCTATAACAGTTTCAAAGAAGTATGCTAGTTTCAAGAGTCAGGACCTACCTTTCAGAAAACCAAACTGAGTGGGGTCTACATCAGTTAAGTTATGTCTGGATGAATGAGCTCTGCTAGGATACATTCCATGGCTTTGCATATAAAGCTGGTATGGTTGATGGGCCTATAATTACCTGGGTTTGTAGAGGGGTCACCCTTGTGTACAGTCACAGTGTCTGTTCTCCAGGCAACAGGGTCAAACCCTATGGACAGATGGACATTGAAAAGGCAGAGGTGGAGACAGAGGTACTGGGACAAGGGGTAGTTTGTGTCACAGACAATGTCCTTTGGTGACAGGGAGGGTGAGGAGGCAGCAGCATAGGATCACAGATGATGACTGGGCTTTGAGGCAAGGTATACTCTATCATACACAATATCTACCAGCGACAGGGAGTAGTGGTACTATAGGACGACGAATTGGGAAGGGTAACACTAGAGGAATGTGATCTACAAACAGTGCAACCATTGAGCAGGCTTCATGTGGCAGGACTAGATGCCCCCATGACAGCGGTTGTGTTACTATGGGAAAAGACCTATATTGCATCTGCTGGTGAGGTGTCCTGTCCCTAGGAGGCCAATGGCCATCTCTGCCAATGAAGCAGGATGGTGGATCGAGACCCTTCTAGACCTGCAACAGCACACTGTACATCTGTAATGGCCTCCCAATGTGATCATCCCAAGTATACAAACAACCCTGAACACAGGCAGCTCTACTGGGCAGAACAGTGATGGTGGCATTTGCTGTCCTCTACATGGAAGTGGCTACATCAGCAATTGGTGCCATCACAGTCCTAATAAAACCTAACATGGCATCATGCCTGGACTCCATGGCCTCACCACAGCACAGACATTGTTAGGTGACATCCTCACTGAAGACGCGTGTTACCTCAATCATCTCCATGTTGATACAGGTAGCAGTGGACTGAGCCTGCTGTTTGACAGCCCGGCACATCTACAGGTTCAGTCCTAGATCACCCACATATCAGAGACCATCTGTGACAGGACAGTGCCAAGCACTCCTGCTAACCTGTCGTATGGCAGGTATACCCACATCAGATGCAGGGCTCCTCTGCTGCTAAAGGAAAATGTTGGCACTCATCAGTCATAAGGGCCCCTAGGGGATAGTGACTGCTCACACTGCATAGTCTGTAGTTCAGGTGTGGGTGAGGCCTTACCTTCACTGAACAATTGGTGAAGGGAGGCAGACAATATCACCTGTCTGTGTCTCATTGTGTCTTGGCATCATTGCCATATTCAGCACAAATAATAACATCTACCTGTTGTTCACAGCACTGTGTAATGAATATACTATTGAAGACAGAAGAGAATGAACCTGAACACTCTGCTACATACGAGGTCCTTGGCTGCGCATACAAACAACGGCACATAGTATGCATACACAAAACAGACATACTTCTGCTGCCATTCCTGTGCATCTGCTCACCCGATGTACTGCTGAGAAATACATGCACCGATACAGCAGGCTTACCTACACCCTATAGTACACTGCTGCTGCATATGCATTCAGTACGGTTACCAACGTGATGCATCTCTGTCTCTCAGACATGCAAGAGTAACTGACAATTCTTAGAATCACTGTCCTCTCCTTTTGGTATGATATCTGCACTTGTATCATCTCCATAGAGGGACACTACCACCACCTTCTCATCAGTTAGGCTTGCAGTGGGAGGCCCCCTCTAAAGTATCTCATTTCTGCCACTATACTTTGTACCTTCTTGCAGACCTGTTAAATCATGTCAGTGACATGCAACTGACACTGTTTTGTGTACAATTCCACCCACAAACAGCATTAAATATCACGGACCAGTGTCACCCAGAAGTGGTCCTGGCTGTAGCAGCTAGTGAGCACTTCCTCTCACCGTATAGAGCTTATGGATCATAAGTGCTTGCAGCAGGGCATCAGTCTCAGCTCTTTTTAACTTGCTCAACCTCTGCCCCCCCCCCCCCCCCCACGACATGACGACAACTTTGGAAACAAAGGGCACAACTGTAGACCTGTGATTGCTGTGAACAATAGGTTACCAATTACAAGCAGTGACAAACTATTGGCATACTCAACATTACAGGTCTGGATGGGGGGTAGGCCCACAGGGATATGCAGAGGAAGGGCAAGCTTCACAGACATTAAATTTAGGTGACACCTACAGTGTCACAGATGACAGCAGACAAAAGGACTATGATGACGGATTACACATGGGGAGGCCCAATACATCTATTCCCGCAGCATGTTGGTTCAGGACATACAGGACAGCATAGGTATAAGCAGTTTTGACAGTACAGATATATGGCAATATATACTACATACAGCCTATGGAAAAGTACAAGTTGCAGGTAACCATAGCACAGCACACCTGAGGAGCTCTGCAGAGGACTGTGTGCTTCGTCAGGGTTGTTTCCTCCTTTAAGGTATGCTACGTTGCTGTCAAAGTGGTTTCAAGTTGATCTGTTGCTACTGCTCTTTGCTCTTTTTTTCTAGGACAGGGATTGGTATTTAAAATGATGAAAAGTCAGTTTGGGAAACAAGGGCAGAACAGTTTTCATGGTATGTATTAAAATGAGTCTAGGTTCCATATATGCCAACAAGTTGCTATGTTCTACTGCACACCATCAATATGCCATGTGCAAGGACTCTTGCATACTACCTGTGCATGCATCCACCTCACAATTCTCCATGGTAATTCAGAAATCACATTTCCAGTGTGAATCACAAGACACAACACTGTCTTATATGACATTCATGCCGAATGCCCCCCACACAGCACTTGCCTGATGTGCTACAATGAGCCGATCATGCTCTATCTACTACTAAGTTAGTTCTGGGAGCTACTGCTGTGATACTACACAGGTTTATTTTGTAAGGTGGAAGCCTGGCATGACCTGGCTGAGGGCCTTACTGAGGCTACTGCATCCTGTGAACCTGTAAGCAATATAGGCACCTGTAAAATCCCTGGGGTCTCCAACAGTGGGAAGCAGAAATTAAACTGGAATGCTGTGAAAGGTACACCAAGTATTTTGCATGGACTGTGCCTGGAAATACATTTGTGCTGTACCTGTTGCTTGTCAATCTTATAACACTGTGACATACTGAAGAATAATGCATGGCTGTTCAGTTTTGAAGCAGTGGGCACGATGCTTGCTATTCCTGCACTTCTACTTGAGGCTGTGGGTACATTTCAGGCTTCTACTAAGATGCACATACATGTGAGTGGGCAGCTTTGCACTGCTGCCTTTATCTCAGCTACACCTGTGTATGAAGAGTGTTTTGGCCCTTTTTCTTTCAGCAAGGGCAAAGCGAGACTACAGCCATGTTTAGTTGTTGCAGAAGGCAGCACAGACTTTCAGCACAGTGGGATTAGTTTGCATACTACCTACTCTCTTGTGCTACATTAACTACTACTACAGGTTATGATTATGCCAGTGAGCTGCAGACACGTCAGCTTCCACTGGCCCTTGTCCCTATGGCTGTGGTCGGTGAGTGAGCTGTGAATGCCTCAGAATGGAGGCATTCTGACCTCTCGCTGGCAGGAAGCCCGACTGATTTGCATGCTGTGTCGAAACTGCTACTACAGCAAGAGAGGTGGGAGGTGGTTGACAGTGCAAAGGCACTCTGTGCAGCTGTTACCATGCTTTTCCTGGCATACGTAGCAGATGCCACTTAAACAGCAGGCCCCTGTCATTGGGCCACCAGAGGAGGGTGTGGACCCTGTAACCATCGACCCTAACCCATCTCAACCATTTCATGAGTCACATTGGCATATCTCCAGGCTAGCAGCCAGCACACTCCCCATACACAAATGTATTGCCAAACAGGTGCACCCCCATCCTATTGTACCACAGTCCACCTGTTCTGCATTTTCCACATCGGCCTATTACCATTTGTCCAACCTCCGTTTCCCACTGTCCAGTTCATGTCTTCTCCTTTGTGTGGGCATATGCACCCGTTTAGCTCTTCTGTTTTATAATTTTGTGCCCCTGTTGTTTACTCTTCCCCACCTTTCCCCTTGCTTTTTCCTCACCTTCCTTCAAAAAATCCTGTTTCCCTTTCTCTCGCCATGAGGTAATTACCCCCATAAATTAAAAATTTGTCCCGTGTCCCAGATCCTGATTTTCCTTTGCACTTCCTTTCTTTGCATACCATTTCTTTCTATATTCCCCCATTTCTTACTGTCTTATACACCCCCTTTTCCCCCTTTCATGGGGCCAATAAGTGTCCAGGTGACTGGACACCAGACAGCACGTATGGACACTGTTAGGTAATTACTATGCAGTGCCTGCCAAAAGCCTGCACCATCATGCATCTACTCTCACTACTTGCTGCTAATTGATGTGAAGCTCTCATGGGCAGGTGCATGGCCACTCTGTTGCTCTAAAACCTACGTCTGGTTTTGCTCCATTGTGGTAGATTTGCAGCTTTTTATATTGCTCTACTTTCCACATTAGAGCAGAGCATGCTGCATAGACATGCAGCTTATTACCATTAAACTGCAAGTGCAATATACATACAAAACGTTTTTAAATATGGGTTATGACTGAAAACAAAAAGAAATAATGTATGAGCACACTAAAGGATTTTTTTTCACTTGCAGTACAAACTCATATCTAAATCACACTAGCATTAAGTCTAGGTGCCACAGTTTATTTGTACTTACGACACTCCTCACTCATTCAGTTATTCTCTGATAACTGTGTTGTCCAATTCTGAGTTGCAAGGGAGCTACAGCCTATCCTGTTCATGGACAGGATTAAGTGAGCCACCTATCATAAGATGTGCAAATGCACTTGCGCTACAGGAAATTTGTTGGATTTTCAATTCACTTACATGTCTTTAGGATATGGGAAGAAACTGAAGCACTTGCAAAAAAAAGCCATGCAGACACGGGAGGGAGAAAGCACATTTAAGAGAAAAAAATATGTGTTGATAGCACATGAACTGTACAATGCTTCTGGATTATGAAAGTCTTTGGGGGAGCTGAGGTGTTACTGAACTGAATATACAAGGTAACTCTGAGCAATGCTGGTGCCCAAGAATGCTGTGCTGTTGACAGAAATCAAGTTACTATTTTTTTTATTTGTTTGTGTTATGTGTTACAGTTACTGAATGTCAGTTAAAATATTACTTCTTATTTCCTTACCAGTATTGTATGTTATTCAAATTTTGTTAGTTCAGCTTTCTTTACAGGAAAAGACTCCTTCCAACAGACCATGGTTCCGATTAGTTCACTGCAGTTTTCAGAATCATTAAGCTTTTTATAAGCCAGGAAGGTGTTAACTGTGATCAGAAAAGGCTTGTATCACCAGCATTTCCCAATGATTTAAACAAATTTGCTGCATCTTACCACAAATTTCTCTGACTGGAAAAGGCTTTAATGATGAGAGACTCCATTTGAATAAATCTGAATTTGTTATCTTCCGTTGACAAACTTTCAGCAAAGAATGTTTTCAGACACTGTTGCAACTAACAATGGGGAAACACATGTTTTACACATATTTTCAAGTTAATGAAGAAAGTAAGCAAAAAAATGGCTGTAGGACAGCTATCATCAGAAAATAGAAAAAAAAAGACATTACTTGATCACATCTTGTATGTACTAACATCACTGCATTAATTAAACCTCTTCATACCTGCCGATTTTCAAAAATGCTAAGTCTCTAATCTTGAATGTGTTGGCTATTTTGCTCCTGCATTTCCGCAAATGGCATGGTATTATTAGAGAATGATGCCATCAGATTATGCTCATAGATTCAAAGGCAAAGGAGAAGTACCATCTTGTATTTTAATGAAAACAATCTTACTGCAGTTTTAAACCACCTTTTAACAATGCAAATCCTGGTTTTGTACATAAAATGTACAAATATGGTCCTCAGCAGCTTATCTTTCATTGCCAGTGGACCAAATCTAGAATGTGGAATGAAAGTTAACTCCATTCATGAAAGGCAATTGTGCCAAGAACCGTCACAGACAGACAAGACCTTAAAGTAATGAATGGTGTACTGAGCATGCTCAGTATGCTCTGCATATCCAAAGTGCACCAAATGCTTTCTGTATGTGAACAGGTAGTTTGGGTGATAAGGTGTACTGTTTGGCAGAC
Source organism: Protopterus annectens (assembly GCF_019279795.1). Taxonomy (NCBI): domain Eukaryota; kingdom Metazoa; phylum Chordata; order Ceratodontiformes; family Protopteridae; genus Protopterus; species Protopterus annectens. The sequence goes on from NC_056727.1 coordinate 1,253,067,971, forward strand.
CACGTATCTGCCAGATGCAGTACTACCTGCATGTTGTTCAGACTACACACAGGTGTACATCTGAAGAAGACATATATTACTGCAGGTGAAATACTCATACTTCTTGGTTTGAGACATCCCATCACTGCTGTATGTCACTTGGAGGATAGCTGCTGCGGCCACAGGGTACTGTGTACATCAAACTGTGTGCCCTGCTATCTAGGCCTACATTACAGTTTGGTTCTTGAAGAGCTAATGTGGACAGCCTGCTTTGCTAAGGGGGTGCACAAGTGACAGAAAGGGCATCCTATCCACTAACAACACTGGTTTCCATTTTAACAGTAACTAAATGTGTTCTGGGTGTGTGTGTGCGCGTGTGTGAGAGAGAGAGAGAGAGGAGAAATACTACTTAGATATGGACATTGCATAGTAAAGAGTAAAGTGCTATATCTCACCCATTACTGAATATTCCAATGTGTGTGTGTGTATATGTACATACATATAATTACATACAAGAATCACTCTGTATAGTGCTGACAGCACTATAAATACTTAAAGTGCCATATCTGTTAAGAGGGGGGATGCTACAAGTCTACACATACATGAACTGCATAACTCGATAATCACATACAGACAGCACACACGTGTAGTCTCTGCACCCAGGCATACAACATACAGTCCCATTCAATTTGGATAAGAGTTTGGTAGTGTTTGTGGTATTTGAAGAGGGAACAGAACACACTGCATGCAAACTAGCTGCTGGAGTCACAAAGGACACTTTGCTTTCCATGTATCCAGTGTCTAAAACAAGCATATTTATTCATTGGTACAAGACCCCATTCAGCAAAGTATGTTGGGAGTGGGAGTATAAGACTGTTAGCTCTGATACAGACAAAAACTGATGCTATACTGTATGTTTGTTTGTGAATGAACAAACATTTTAGCATAGAATATATAGAAATTCCCACTGAATTACTTTGCATTCTAAAGCACATACAGCACAATTTATTCTGAAAGTACAATATCCATTACAGAACATACTGAAAGGTGTAGCGAGTCATGCTGGACCACAGGCATAAAATCACATGATTCAGAAACGTCAAAGACTTGTTGCTCATGTACGTACATCTCTAATACTCCTCTTATTATACAAACGGGATCTGTTGCTGGAGGTCTGTGACTGGGTGACTGCTTTGAGCCATCATTGTATAGTGGGAGATGAAGCAAGGTGCGATTTGGCTACAGTGTTTTGTGCACAGTAAAGACTCCAGGCAGTAATACTTTTGCAGTGGGACTACACCTTTATTTTCTATCTTTCAGGGCCTTGCAGTATTGGTTATGTTGCTCAGCTATGTTATGCTGACCAACACACCAGCTTCACACAGTGACTTTTCTTCTGTTTAATACTTTAGGTTCACTCATTACACACTTTGTAGGAAGGATCATGCTGTCTGCTTGGCTCCATGGTGCAAAAGGAACTAGTTCTTATTCAACCCAAGTGACTAGGGCCCAATTAATGGCACTGTAGGAGCCAGGCAGGGAGGGGAGGAAGGAAAGGGTTCAGCTTGTTCGCCTTTCTTGGTGGGGTGGGGGTGGGGGTAGCAAGCAGTCAGGGAAGTTTGATTTCTCTAACGAAGACCCAGAATACCACTTTCCATGCTTGGAGGGGTGAGACTGCTTACTGGCAAAGTCACTTGCGGAAGTGAGGGATGACAGACAGCTCATTGCACATTTTCCTTTAGCTCAGACATCTGTTGGGGAAGTACTGAGCTAAATAGAAAAAATAAATAAAGAGACAGAACTACCGTGGTGGCTATCTAAATGATGGCCTCTCCTAGTCGGCCATAAGCCCAGTGATGTGGAATGAATGGGCTTACAGTGACAGACAGTTGGGGGGCCAGCTGGCTTACAGTGACAGATGGTTGGGGAAAACCGTGTAAAAGAAAATGCATTATGCTCTCAGGCAGAACTCATGGTATTATAAGCATCTGATGGGGCATGGGAGCTCTGGCCTCTCCTAGAAAATCAAGATGTATTCTAGGAAATTAGATTATTAATAAAGATGGGCAGCCACGGTGGTGCAGCGGTTAGCATTGCCACCTCACAGCAAGAGGTTTCTCTAGTTCGATCCTCAGCTGAGGTGCTTTCTGTGTGGAGTCTGCATGTTCTCCCTGTGGCCGCATGGGTTTCCTCTGGATGCTCCGGTTTCCTCCCACATCCCAAATACATGCTGTAGGTGGATTGGACATAAATTGGCCCCAAGTGTGAGTGCGTGCGTGTGTGTGCCTTCTGTGGAAGGTTGGATGCCGGGCTGGCAACTCGACACTGTAAAACTCCACTGCAAATCATGAGCAGACAGGTGATCTGCTGTGGCGACCCCTAACTGGGAAAGGCCAAAAGAAGAAGAAGAAGATTATTAATAAAGATCCCCTTAGGTACTTTACAGTACATAATGCTGCAAACAGCACAAAAACGAGGGTGGAATCTCACTTAAATCGTGCTTTTCAGTGGAGCATAAAGTCAAAAAGCAAAATGATTTTAAATCAGCTTTCTCTGGTTTACTGAAGCTGTAACTGATGTCAGTGACATGCTACTAATGTTAAATGCATTGGAATTCTGTACATTTTTGATATTTTTTTTTTTTGAAAATTAAATCTAAAGTCCAAAGCTGGAATAAAGCTTTGTCCTTGTGATCAGACAGAGATAACTGTGGGTAAATCCTGTGATGCCCACACACAGCAGTGGATTATTGCTATTATACAATGAAGTATTTAAGAAACGAATTGCTTACCTTTTTTACGTAATGTGATTGTATAATGGGACTTTAGTATTCTTCCACTATCTGTGCTAAAAACTGATGCAATGCCCAGGAGCATGACACATACATTCACATGCTTGCACAATACATCAGTGCAGGGCATGACGGAAGTAAGAACAGTGCTTTATCCCTCTCTTTTTTTTTTTTTTTTTTGAATATATGGATTCGTTTTTATAATGTGTTGAGGAAAAAAATTTACTTTGATTCTCTAAGTCAGATTTTTGCCATCTCACACTGTTGCTTGGTCTGCTGCTTTATCAAAAAGTGATAGATTATTGGCCATTTCTTTACATTTTGCTTCACTCAAAGGATTAAGGCTGTGAAGTGCTTTTGGCGGCGCAGTGGTGCAGCAGTTAACGTTACCTGCTCACAACAAGATGTTCTGTGTTTCAATTCTTGGCTGGGGTGCCTTCTGTGCGGAGTCTGCATGTCCTCCCTGCCTTAGCATGGGTTTTCTCCCACATTACAAAGACATGCATCTGGAGCATTTCTCCCCAGACCTCCGCTGAAAATAGGCTCTGTCTTAGTCAGAGTTTCCCAGTCAACAAATGTTAAAATGAAATAAATAAACAACACTGCTTTGTGTGGCACATTGTTTGATTTCCTCAGCCTTCATTTGTTTAGTGCTTTGCTGAGGTGATAGCCTTCCAAGCTTTCGGGTGTAGAGCTGTTTTCACACATGGCAGCTGGGCAACCTTTCAGGGTCACTGAAAACACCTCCCAGAGAAGCTTCCACGGAAGAAGCCCTGGTTCTGCAGACCACCCCTGCCACAAGAGTAGCATCTGTAGCGACTGTCCACCCTGCACTGACAGAACCCTAAGGACTGCTGTGGTTTCCTAAAACAGACATTTCCCCCCAAGCTTCTGGAGACTGCTGTGTCTTCACAGTTCTTGATACGTCTGAAACAATATCCTGCTGAAGCCTGGTAAAGTAAACCATATAATTAGGTTCATAGGTTCATAATTTAACACCCTTAGCACAAAGGTGGCTGAGGTGTAAGAACACTTCCCTAACCTGTCCAACACCACAGACTCACTACTTGGGGAATGGACCAAGGAACTCTCCTCTGAAATGCCCTTTTGGTGGCAGCAACAACCATGATACCATCCACAACAGTGCACTTACTCCACTGAAGCTGACCCCAATGGAAGGTGAGTATCTTGTCAAGCCTCTTAGAACTGGTTCCACCGTACTGGGCTTCTTCCACACCCAGGTACACTAAATCAACAAGTGCATCCAGAGGGGGAACCAACCAAGATGTGGATGAGTCCACCCTAAAGGCTACCAAAAACACAGACTTCTTTGGAGAAGGGGCTTCAGCAGTCCAGCCCCACTCTGGCAAAGAAGCTCTTAAAGATTTCCAAAACAGGAGTATTGATGGGGCAATATGGTGTGCTCTTCTCCTTCCATAAGATCAGTGTCCTTCATCAAGGACTCCCTGAGTGAATCCGGGGGTTTCCTCTTATACCATCTCTTACCAGAGACTTCCTATCATAAGACCTGGGAGGGAAAATAGAAGAGACTGGAGCCCTACTAGCAGCTGGGAGACAAACGGGGGCAGGCTGGCACAGAGCCAGTGGAGAAGCCATCACAGGCACAGACATGGAAGAGGGGCTGCACAGGTTGCGCTATACCATTCTCTGTCCTGACAGAAGAATGTGCAGTTGTGTAAAATCTTACCATAACAGTAGATGTCTTCTCTTCACTGTTGCAGTATTCTTTACTAACTGCCAAGGGTAGCCCAACTTAAGTCTAGTGTACCAAAGCCTTAGGATTTTATAGAAATCGTACATAACACATATGTTCCCCATTCAAGGCACAAGGCACAAAGGCGATGTGCAGATGTACATACCACAGAACTGAATACCCCCCAGCAGGAAAAGGTCCTAGGAAGCAGGAGGGTATGCATATCCAGAAGGAGAAAAAGGAAAAGAGTACAGTATAAGGGGGGGGGTTGCGGATACTGTAACAGTGAACAGAAGGACATCTACTGTTATGGTAAGATTTTCACAACTGTACTATGGCATTCCATATCACTGTTGCAGTATTCTTTACTCAGAGTACAAAAGCTCAACAGTAAACTTGTGAGGAGGAAGGCCCAGAAATATCCTCAAGAAACCCATGCAGGATAGCTCTGGCAAAAGCTAGCTCTTGCTCTGGAAACAACATCCAATCTGTAATGCTTAGTAAAAGTATGGACAAAGGTCCAAGTAGCAGCCTCAAAGATGGAATTGGTATCCAATCTTTTGAAAAAAGCACCAAAGAAATCTACGGCCGTGGTAGAATAAGCCTTTACACAGACAGAAAGGCTTTTCCTATGAAAGGAGTAACAAAGAAATGGCCTTAGAGATCCATGAAGAAACTATTTACTTACAAACAGCCAAACCTAAGGATCTGGGAAAAAAGCAAACAAAAAGCTGCTCAGACTTGTGAATAGCCACAGTCTTACCCAAATAATATCTGAGCTGTCTATGCAAATCTAAGGTGTGAAGAAACTTCTCACTAGCAGACTAAGGAGAAGGAAAAAAGGGGAGGGGGGGGCAAGTTAATAGATTAAGAGAGAATTCATTAACCACCTTGGGCATTTGAGAAAGATTACTACAAAAAGGCACCCTGTCCCTATAAAAAAAAAGGAGCCATACAAGCCTGGAGTTCAGTCACTCTCTTAGCAAAAGTAAGGGCCAAAAGAAGAACACCCTTCTATGTACCATGCTATAAGGAAGCAGAAGCTGCAGGCTCAAAAGGAGCCAAAATCAAATTTTTCAAGAACAAAATTATGATCCCAAGAAGGCTGAAAAGGCTTCATGGGAAGTCTGATATGAAGGACACCTTTAAGAAATTGCTTGACCTCAAACCTAGAAGACAAAGGAGGAATTAATGCAGACAAGCACAGGTAGCTGAAAGGTGAGCTTTAACTGAAGAATAAGCCAACCCAGCATGGAACAATTCACACAAGGAGAGAAACCAGAGGTCATCTTCACAGAAAGTGGATCCTGGTTATGAACAAGGCACCAAACAGAAAATCTTTTCCATTTGAACATATAGGATTTCCTAGTAGTGGCCTCCTGCAGAACCCGAAGCACATCTGAAAAAGGTGCCTAAAAGGGATCAAAACCCTAACACCTACAAAGGCAGTTGAAGAGTAGACAAGTGAGGATAAATGAGAGACCCCTTGTCTTGTGCGAGTAGGTCCACCCTGTGAGATAATTGTGATGTCTGCCCTTGGCTGTGTACATCAAGAGGGAACCAATGGATGCCTGGGTCAAAAGGCAGTCACCGACAAAATTTGGGGGGAGTCTTGTTCTATGTTGAGCAGGACCCTTGGAATAAGAGGAATGGGAGGGAAGGCATAGAGACATCCCTTTCCAAGAAAAGGGCAGGGCACCCACCTTCCAGGCCAGAGGACTTGGGACTCTAGTGCAAAAGAGAGGAAGTTGCCTGCAAAGGGGAAGCAAAAAGACTACTTGAGGAGTACCCCACTGATGGACAATGTCCAGAAACACATCTCTGTGAAACATCCATTCATGAGCCTGTATTATGGACCTGCACAGACAGTCTGCCACTATGTTCTGCTCTGAAGGAATATATACAGCCTGAGGAGTCATTTGATACTGGAGAGCTAGATCCCAAACCTGAAAAGCAAGACCACAAAGAAGACAGGAACATGTCACGCTTGCTCCTTGATGTATCACAACACTGTGGTATTGTCTGTAAAGATTTTGAGACACCCTGGAAGAAAGAGAGAATGAAAGTTTTTTTGATTTTATTTTCTTTTGAGGGACATCTGCCCTAAACACCCTAGGTGGTTCAGACCATTGTCTACATTCAATTAATGTAGTAGAAATCTACACCCGAACAAGTATCTGGAGAATCCTCCTCGTACCCTCTGAAATGATCAGCAGAGGTTCCTCTTCAACATCCGGAATGGACATCTGCAGCACCTCCAAGGATGTGCAGGAAGTCAGATCCATGCCAGCCTCCAATATGGTCACGGCAGAGGAATCCAATGCAACCACCACACAATCCTCTCAGCCTTCACCAGCTTCGAGAGACATCCAGGGGAGGTGGGACAGCAGCAAAAACATACCGGACTCTCTTGGCTTTTTTTCTTGGCAGGTGGCTGACCTTTGGGACAGGAGGATTCTGCCACAGCACCCTGCTCCAAGCACCCTGTGCCAACAATTTAAGACATTGGTTCTCCAAGTAAATGGCCATGGAGGAGAGACTACTAAGTAGGGTCTTGGGGACAAATGGTTGTCAGACAGAACACTACGTATGGTTATAAGAAGCACTCAAACAAAAAAGACACCGCTTGTGACTATCCTTATGGGGAATGTTCCTCCCACACTGACATTTCCCATTTCAGGATGACATATAAATCCACAACAATGAAAAGAAAGAAATGATAAGAAGAGACCCTGATGGAGCACTTATCTGAAAAATGGCTCCGTAACCAGCACAGAAGGAAGACTGTTCAGATGGACATTCAATGATGGTTCAGTCTGGCGGCAAAGTAGTTCTGAGGTATGTATGTCACCTTTACCCCCTACGTCTTGAGTGTGGAGCATATGTGTAATGTATAAGGTCTATAAAATCGTAAGATTTGGTACACTAGCCGGACAGTGGGCTACACTTGGCAGGGAATGCCTTTAGTACAGAATACTGCGACAGTGATATGGAAAGACATCATCATCTCCATGATGTCGAAGGCAGAGGTAGAAAGTACAGTTTTGTACCTACCATAAATGTAGATGTCCGAACAGGAATGCATCTGCAGTCCTTACAAATGGGTTGTCCTGTCGTCAGGCAGCCCTTCGGTCGGCTGGATTCCAAAGTCTGGGTCTGGCCTCGACTGGTGTCGCACTTCACCCGACGTCATAGCTGCAGTTCTTCGGGTATAAAGGCATCAGCCGACGCCATTTTCCTCAGTGTGTCTTGCCCCAGATGCCAGTTGCCCTCTTGGATAGCTAAATTTTGGATAAATGCCAATGTTTCCAAATAGTAGAAGGCAAACACAAAAAATAAGCATGTATGTACATATATACAAACAAATACACCATAAGAGACCCCCCCCCAGCTAGCTATTAGATGGGCAAATACCCTAGGAATACCACAGAGGGGAAGGAGGGTGGGTAATCCTGACTGCAGATGCATTCCTGTTCGGACATCTACATTTATGGTAGGTACAAAACTGTACTATGTCCTTCAAGGATGCATCTGCAGTCCTTACAAATGGGTAGAATACCATAGCCAAACTAGGGGAGGAGGAAAAAGGAATTATGGTGTAGTTAGGATCCCTTGCAAAACAGCAGTGGCAAACCCTGCTCGGGATCTAGAGTATAAAGGTAAGTTATAATGCTTGGCAAATGTATGCACGGAGGTCCAAGTAGCAGCCTCTATAATGTCCTTGGTAGCCACTCCTCGTAAGAAAGCTGTGGTAGTGGCTGTAGCCCTTGTAGAATGAGGCCTTATGTTCTGTGGAGTTTGCTTTCCATGGTAGGAGTAACAGAATCTGATGCAATTTCCTATCCACTTGGAAATTGTCTGTTTTGAAATTGCTTTTCCTTCCCTTCCTGTTGCATATGCTACCAGAAGCTGGTCAGTTTTTCTATTGCCCTTGGTTCTGTCCAGGTAGTAGCGCAACTGTCTATGTACATCCAAAGTATGCAGCAGTCTTTCCCCCCTGTTCTGTGGATTGGGGAAGAAGGTAGGTAGGTGGATAGCCTGGTTTAAAGACACTCTGGATACCACCTTAGGCATAAATGTAGGATTTGTTCTCATGGACACTCTATCTTGATGGAAGATTAGGAAGGGTTGCACTGCCATTAAAGCCTGTAGCTCAGAAACCCTTCTTGCTGAGGTAATTGCCAGCAGAAAAGCAGTTTTCCAGGATAGGTGTTGAAGATCTGCTGTTGCTGCTGGTTCGAAAGGGGGGAGTGTCAATTTTTCCATTTTCCTGCATAGTTCCTTCTTGTTGAGGGTCTGCGGGCCTCAAGGATAATGTCTTTAACCCTTTGGGATAAATCTGGGTTAGTTGCTCTTATGTAATGTTCCAGGTAGTCAGCTGCAGAGTTTTCAGGCTTGGATGCAGGGTGTTGTAGCCGCTCCGAGTTAACAGCAAAGGAATCAGGGGTAGTGTCCACATTTTCCCCCCAGACATGCTCCTCAGTAATGGGTACCAATGTTGTCTTGGCCAGTCTGGAGCTATCAGAATGATCCTTGGACGTTCCTCTTTGATTTTCAATAGCACCTTGTGCATCAAAGGAAGAGGTGGGAATGCATATGCTGTCAGGCCTTTCCAACTGAAGGATAGAGAATCCACCTTCCAAGCAAGTGGGTGATACGTCCTTGTGCAGAATTTCTTGAGCTGGTGATTGAGTGGGGATGCGAATAGGTCTATTTGTGGCAGTCCCCATTTCCTTGTGATGACCTTGAAGATGTCCGGGTGTAGCATCCATTCGTGAGCATCCGAGGTAGTTCTGCTTAATATGTCTGCTAGGATGTTTTCTTTTCCCGGTACAAAAATTGCTTGTAACTGAATGTTGTAGCTCAGAGCCATATTCCATAGGTCTAGTGCCATCCGGCATAGAGGGTATGAATGAGTGCCTCCCTGTTTGTTGATGTACCACATGACCGTGGTGTTGTCTGTCCTTATCATCAACTGCAATTCTTGGAGGAATGGTCTGAAATTCTGGATTGCTAGTTTTACTGCCAGCATTTCCTTTTGATTTATGTGCAGGTGCAGCTGATCTTGAGTCCATAAGCCTTGTATGCACTTGTCCAGCATGTGGGCCCCCCAACCGAGGTCTGAGGCGTCCGTTGTGATGGTTTGGCTTGGTTGAATGCTGTGGAAGGGCAAACCTGGGTTTAACTGGCATGCCTGGGCCCACCATAGGAACTCTTGTTTCAGGCATGGGATTAGTGGTATTTCGGTTTCTAGGCTGTGCCTGTGTTGAGACCATAAATTCTTCAGGTACCACTGTAGCTTTCTCATATGCAGTCTGGCATGAGGGACCAGGATTATGCAGGATGCCATGAAGCCCAAGGCCTGCAGTACTTTCCTTGCTGTTAGTTTGTTCTGCTTTGTTAATGCCAAGAAGTAGAGAGGAAGTTGTTCTTGTTTTTCTGCAGTTAGGAATGCCATCTGTTTTACTGTGTCCAATACTGCACCTAAGAAGGTTATTCTTTGGGATGGTATCAGTCTTGATTTGTTTATATTGACTGTATATCCCAGGGCTTGCAGTAAGCAAATGACTCTTTGTAAGTCTTCTGTTAGCTTGTTTGTGTTGTCCGCTTGTATCAGGCAGTCGTCCAGGTATGGATATATTTGGATTCCCTGAAGCCTGCAGTGAGCGATTACTGATGCCAGGCATTTCGTGAACACTCTGGGCGCAGTAGATAAGCCAAAGGGCAATGCTGAGAATTGATAATGCTCTGATCCTGCAAGAAATCTGAGGTATCTTCTGCAAATTGGTCGTATGGGGACGTGCAGGTATGCCTCCTTGAGATCTAGAGTCACCAGCCAATACTCCTTGCCCAGCATGGGAAGAAGTTGCTGTAGGGTCAGCATTTTGAATTTTGGAACAATGATGAATGTGTTTAAAGCGGACAGGTCGAGAAAAGGCCTCCAATTTTTCTCTTTTCTTGGTACCAGGAATAGTCTGGAGTAAAATCCCTTTCCTTGTTCCATAGATGGTACCCTTTCCACAGCTCTCATCTTTGCTAATTGAGCTATTTGTTTTAGAGCTTCTGTCTTTTGATTTGGTGGTAGGTTTGGCATTCCTCTTTTTCCTGGTAAAGTATGGAAATGAAACCTGTAGCCTTGGTCTATAGTTTGCAAAATCCACTTGTCTCTTGTGATGTAGTGCCAGTTTTTTGAAAATAAGGCTAACTTTCCGCCTAAGGGTGCTGCTATTTGTTCCCTGGTAGGCGGTGTCAGAGCCAAGTCACTGTGATTGTCCTGTTGCAGTGGTAGTAGTTGTGTCTGTGCCTCGCTGGTTGCTACCTTGCCACTGGCGTCCCCTGTAGGCACCTCCTCTGGATTGATTTCTGCCTCTTGAACGCCTATTCCTGCCTCTCTGAGATTTAGAGGAGTCTGGAAAGGACCAATTTTTGGAAGGCCAGTTCCTGCTAAACCTTGGAGGCTGAACCTGTAAGAAATCTTTCACCGTTTGTACAGATTTTGCCTTCTCTTCCATTTTCTTCAGTACCTGTTGGGCAGGAGAACCAAATAAACTGACCTTATCCATAGGAGCATCTAATAGTTTTGCTTTAACATGATCCGCAAGACCTGTTCTTTCAACCATGCATGCCTTCTTATAACTGTGCCAGTCATGGCTGATCTAAAGGAAGCCTCCAGTGCATCATAGCCACATTTTAAAGAATGGTTACTAACCTGCTGAATGTTATGCACCATTTCTAGAACATATTTCTTATCTAAAGAATCATCAGAGGACAGTTTCTTAGTTAACTGATCAAGCATAAACTCCTGGTATTGGATCATATGAAACTGACAGTTCAATGCCCTAGCTGAGAGAGTAGCAGAGGTGTATACTTTTTTACCCCATCTCTCTAAGGACCTGGATTCCCTTTCAGAAGGGAGAGGGTTTTTAACTGAGGTCGAAGCTACTGCCTTAGGCCCCTGGGAGATAGTCTCAGGATCTGCAAAAGGAGCCTTGTATAAATGGTGATGTGTGTCCGGGACCCTGTAAAACCTATCGGGCTTAGCAGGGGCTGGAGGCAAAGTATCAGGAGCAGTGCAAGCATCATTAAATGCATCATCTACAACAGGAAGAACTGGAGGTATAGCTAAAGGCCTATGTAGTGGTAAATGCAAAAAGGTCCTAAGCCTTTTCCTTGAATCTGAGAAATCTTGTCCCTGCCATTGGAATTGCTCTCTCATGGCATGTAAGGTTTCCCCAAAGGAAAATTCTTCTGGTGGAGAGGCAGAAGGAATCGATTCCTCAGCATCGGAGTCTTCATAAGTAGAAAAAGGAGCCTCTGGATGGTCTGTATTGTCTGTATCATCAGAAGAATCATCTGAGGACACTGGCTCAGGGGGCTCTGCTCTAGGTCTCTTTTCTGGAGGAGGTTGAGAAGCCCTGTCTGGATGAGATTGGGATCCCCTTATTAAAGAGATGAGATCCTCTGCCAGAGTGAGCATTTGGGAACTGGAACTGGGCCTGTGAGAGGGGGGCTTAACAGGCACAGACTTAGAAGTTTTGGCTGCTTTAGCCCTGGCAAAGGCCTTTATGGACATGGCTGCAGGAGGCCTAGCAGCACCACGTGCAGGGGTTGAAACATCCAAAGGGATGGTGTCCAATAATTCTTGTGAAACCACAGTAGCAGGTTGAATTTCAGAGGCCGATTCAACCAGGTTAGAAGGGGCCTCAGTAGTAGTCATGGATTCGGCTTAAGATAAGACCGTTTGCTCGGTTTCAGCCGAAACAGAGACACTCGCGGTTTGCTTAACCACGGTTTCGGCCGAAACCGCGGACCGCGAGTGTCGGTCCTTTTCTTTGCGTTTCTTAACAACTTGTGAAGTCGGAGGATCCGACGGCATTATGTACGCAAAATCTGAGCCGAAAAACTGTTCAGCAAACTCCGACCGACGTCTAAGCGTCCGTCGGTTGAAAGAAGCACAGGCTAAACAACCTGCTACGTCGTGGTCTGGGCCTAAACAAGGTAAGCAGTAAGAGTGGAAATCTTTATGAGGTATTTGTTTCCCACAAGTTAAACAGTTATTCACTTTTCTGACATCGGCTGAGGCAAGAAAGAGTCCCCAACGGGTACTTAGCTTTTAGAAGTCTTGAGTAGTATTCGGTAGTAGTAATCTCTGGATCTGACCGACCGGCACTTGCGAACAGCTTCTGCTTCGGGCGCCACGCGGCAAGAAAGACTGAGGAAAATGGCGTCGGCTGATGCCTTTATACCCGAAGAACTGCAGCTATGACGTCGGGTGAAGTGCGACACCAGCCGAGGCCAGACCCAGACTTTGGAATCCGGCCGACCGAAGGGCTGCCTGACGACAGGACAACCCATTTGTAAGGACTGCAGATGCATCCTTGAAGGACATGTGGGTCTCCCTAACCTGGCAGACCTAGGGTCGAAAGACCCAAAGGAGCCACCAGAATCTGGAGCTTTTCTGCCTTGTCCCGATGCAGAGACCATGACTGAACTATCCAAGACAGAAGCCCTGAGTGGAAGGGATGACACCAGGATGGTCTAACCCAACTGGCAGACCCCCCCTGCTTCAACCTGTCAGTTCCTGGGTCTGCCCAGTTCCAGCATCACCGGGTTCAATGAAATCAAGGTCAGGCTAGGAGAAAGAATGGAGGACAACCATTTCCGAACATCTTGGATCTGTATGTTTCAAGGATAGAAACCAAGAAATGGGAGCCGGGGCTCCGGGGTGAGGGTCCAGAGGTAAGGGAATGAGGACAAACTCCAATTGGATCTGTAAAATGACTGCATCAATTGCTCCAGATCTGATGCCTTCAGACTTCTAATGGACTGGGATGACTAAACCGAGGAGGCCACCAATGAGGATTTGGGAAATCAGGGCAATGTTTCTGGCTAGCTTGTCTGAGCTCGGAAAGCTTGGATTCAAGGTGGCAAAGTGAAGGACTCGGGAGAAAACTCCCATGGAGTAGAAGGAGAAGACAGGAAGAAAGTCCATCCCAAAGGAACTTCCCTTGCCAATAAAAGGGCATGGAACACTAATGGCCAGGGAGAATGGCAAGCCAGAGACTAGAGCTGAAGGGGAAAGACAACGAGGCAGAGGAGAAAGAAGATTGGCTCCAAGGCAGCGGAGCTGAAGGGCATCGGCTATGACACACTGGCCCAGAAAGTGATCAGTTCCAAGTTGTCTGAGCCGAGGCCGCTGGGGGATCTGAAGGTCTTGGGATTTTTGGATCTGGCTGGCCACAAAAAGAAAATGGGGCTGACTGCTTACATTCTCCTTTAGAAGATTTGGAATTCTTAGACTGACTGTGACTTGACTTTTCACATTTACTTGAAGGAGGCCAATGAGGGAAGAAGGCCCTTAAGGCGGAGTTTGTCTCTTCTCTCATTAACCACCACAGAATTGAAATCCTCACAAACAGCACAAGGGGATTCCAGCTAAGGAGCCCAGAGGCAGTACATGTAACGGTCATGACCATCCTGCGAGATAAGCTTATGACTGCAAGAAACACACTTTTTGAGGCCTTTATCCACAAAACCTAAAGCTTTAACAAAACACAACAAATGACGCCACACTAAGAAGTCCTGAAAGGCAGGAATCACACCTGTACTAACCTGCTCTAACTTACTAATCAGCTAACACTACAATATCAAAAACACTTAAATCGCTAACTATAAACACATACATTACACTAACATCAATCAAGAAAGCAGGCAGAGGAGCAATTAAACCCTGTCGAAAAAAGGATACAGAGAAGGAGCAAAGAACCAAGCTGCTGTCTAGAATGGCAGCAAACTAGATCTGAGGCAGTTCTGGTAAAGTGAGGGGTAATGGGTAGAATAGGCAGAGGTTGCTGAGCTGAAGTCTTGGAAACTGGCTTGCATCGGATCACAGTCTGATCAGATAACCCACACATTGAACCAAGACAGAAAAGACAACGTCAGATCAAACATTTTTTCTTAAGTTATGTCATTGTATAACAACAACAATCCACTTCTGGGTGTGGGTATTGCTGGACTTGTTCATTGCTGGCTTTGTTTGATAACTTGGGCATGTATGATCAGACCGTGCCAACCACAGGTAAATCCAGCATTATTCACATTAAGCTGTGATTATTGCTAAATTGCATGCACTTGATTTTTAATTTTAAAATATTGCCTATGCCTGTGGACCTGCTCTGCTCAACAGTGTATCGGGAAGAAAGTGATTTTATGCCATCTCATGGTCCCCAGACACAACAATGTACTTTCTTTCAAGGGTAAAATAACTGGATTAGAACTTTGGCAGTACTAACCTGTCTAAATTCTAGTTATATGAGCACACAGGAATGAAAGTTATGTTAACGTGAGTCAAAAGACAAAGATACAATTGCTGGTTTAGTGTTTCAAGTATGTGAAGCAAATATAAGTACAACAATGCTAGCAGACACAGCTTAGATACCGCAAGTGAAAAATCTCACACTATTGTCTTCGTGGAAACTGCAACACAATGTAAATGAATGTATTAAACTGTGCCACCTGTACAGTCAATGGATTGGAGGGTGGGGGAGGGTGCTCAGACCTTTTAATGCTGTTTTGTTAAGAATTTCAATAGACTATTCTAAGTTACATAATGCCAGTACAGTGTTCTGGACTCATAGAACTGCAAATGTGTTCTGACTCCAACAGAGCAAAGCATCAAAACAAGTACATTCCATGGATGTTTCTGAAAAGTCTGAAGTCTCTTATTGGTTACTCTAAGATATTCAGATATCCTTGTACGGGTTGCTTCCAACATCAGGTATCCACAGCATCACAATACAAAACAGAGTGGACTTTGTACTCTCCAAGACCACAGCCATATCTTCATTTGTGAAGTAGTTTTCTACAGCATTATCAACTAGCACGTTATTCTTAAAATATCTCCTAGGCTCAACTTTGCTGTACTGTGAAAGCAATCCTACAGTTTCATTCTGCTGCAGCTTTGGTACAATGAAGTAGAGAAAAACTTGTTGCTGTTGACAACAGCAAAGGGAAAAACTAATTGATAATAAAGCACAATTCAGTCAAAGTCTCAAAAATGCTGAACAAAAGTAATGCAGCACGCAATATAAAAACATCATTCAAACAAATGTGATTCACTCATATGGAGCATGCACCTAGACCCACACACACACACACACACACACACACACACACACACACACACACACACACACACACACACACAGCCTGACTCTGTTACTGTTCTCCTTCCCAAGCTGCAAGACATTAACAGCCTTTCTCTCGTAACAGATTAGTACACTCCTTCTTTTAACATGTTTATACATGGCTAAAGCTCAAAGCTGTACAGGCCCACAACAGTGCTGGCCACCATTTCAAAAATGAGTAGTTTCTCCTCCTCCTCTTCTGCTGCTTCCCCTCCCAACTGCACGTCTACGTAACACCTACTCAATCTTTCTTATAACCAGTTTTATTTTGTAAAGTATCTGCACTTGCAGAACACCTGTTCTTCAAAGGAACTTGTACTGACAAGGAATGCGGGCCAACAGGCAGCCAAGTACAAGGCAGAACTCATTAACTGCGATGTTTAAGCACTAGTGTATCCATCATCCAGGTTGCCTGCGGTTATCTGTCCATCTGCAGAACAGCAGTTACTCTACACTCAACTCTCCCTTAAAGGGACACTAAGAGAATCTTTACAAAATGTAGCTTTTTGTGTGTGTTGTGGCAGCAAACAGAAGAGTAATTAGATTACCAGATGTTCAGTATGCCACCCCCACCCCATATAATAATTGTGATGCCTGTTAAGAATAGCACACACATTCAATATTCTGGATTTTAATACTGTGCCAAAATGTTTTTCTTCCAACTTTAATAGGTCTGAGAATAATGGTAATAAAGTACATTTTAACCAGTAAAATGCAAGAATATATACATACTAAACATACATCTTAAGCAGGTATGTGTCACTTGTGGGTCAAATAAACAATCATACAAAGGTCGGCCAAGTAAGTGTAATCTTTTAACTAATTTTTTGTAAGCTATATCACATGTTCAAAGGACAGCAATTTATTTTACCAGTTTACTTTTTGGGTGAATACTCGTAATGGGTAGAGATGAAAAGCAAATGTCACAACCTCTGCTGCAATCTGAAGTATACCCAAGCATGCTCAATTACTGAATGTTCTGCCCTTCACTTCATCTCACATTACCAATGCATCTAAAAAGCAAAAATCAGCCTAGAAAGATGGCTGGTCTTTACTTCTGGCACCGTTTTTTCTTTCTCTTGACCGTGACAACTGACAGCCAAGCCTGCATTCCACAGAGCACATGAACATGAACTGCAAACATCAACCCAAGCTTTAGACACTGCAGAACCAACCAAAACATTCTAGCGCCAAACATAACAAGGTTCTAAGGGAACTTGGCACCTCACTATACTATACAAATGAATGGATATTTACCTCCAGGAGAGCAGTATAAATGAAGCCCAGGTTGGCTGTGGCTAGAGACCACTTTCTTTCAGCTATGATAGAATGTCAGTTATTAACAATCTCATGCCAAGTAGGAAAGCATCACACCAGAACCCCCACCCCCACACATATAGTACAGATGTCATGGATACTCCTGTTGACAGTCTCACACTAACGGACTAATGGCACAAAGCCCCAGTTCCTCCCCTATCTCTTAAGTGGTCCCTCTCTAGAGTGATTGACACACTGAGGCTGGAGACTGGATAAATAAAATCATGTTGTTTCTGCTAAACCTTTAACAATCTCAGAGAGAAATAGTTACAATGAATGTTCTGTCTTCTTATCCCTCATTTGTTCCGAGTAGCTTGTCATGGACACTAAATATCTAACACAGCTGGCTACCCAGAAGTTTGCCTCCATCAAACCATACACTGCTGCACAAGGAATATATAGGGAAAGGACTCTGTTCCTTTCTCTACACTTCAGGAATTTTGGACAATCCTAAGTAATAAAACAGTCCCTCCATTCTGACATGTGTAGATATAAAGCTTTACCTGCAACTTTTTGATAATTTGAAAAAGCACTTCTAGGTTATTTAATTAAGGTGGTCTACTTTTCTGTATAGGACTTTAGGAGACTTAAAAGTATTCCCTGTTGTGCAAATTATCAAGTTATTGAAAAGGTTTGAATTTTTTTTGAAAATTTCAAAAGAAGCACGCCCTCTTGGCTTGTCTAGCTCTACTCTTGGGAGTCATTTTACTGGCAGCTCTTGGCTCATTTTTTTCCTTTGGGAATCAAGTAGCTTTACCTTTAGTCTGCGAGATGCAAAACTTTGTTTCTCTTCCCTCTAAAAAGCAAGTTGCAATAGTCTTCCATATGCCTTAAAAAGGGGGTTCATTTTCTAAACATTTCCCAAGTGACATTTCTGGAAGTATCACATAATCTGGTTTCTTAAAATTCATCATTTTGTTTAGAGCTTGCATGTCATCATTGCTATGGAATTTTAAATGGACTTTAACTCAGGGATCTTTAATCACATCAAGTCTGGAGTCAAAACCTTGATATTTCAATTTGCTTCCCTTGACCTCCATGTAGCCTCAGGCTGTTCTTCTATGGCTTCTCTGCTCACTCATCACCAGATCCCCCATTTGCTCCTACCAGGTAGCTGCGCATGACCCTTCAACATATGATCCCCTAACTCCGGGGGAGTCAACTTCAATGTGTGTGTGTGTGTGTGTGTGTGTGTGTGTGTGTGTGTGTGTATGGGTTCACTATAGAATTTCGAAACACTGAAATCCCGAATTTAAGTACTTCGAAATTCTATAGCCGAAAGCTTTAAATCCCAAAACCCCAGAACCGTGAAATTTAAAAACACGAACCTATACTACAAATACACCACACACATACACACAATGTCCACCCACAATCAAACATACAATCCTACACTACAAATAAGGGGGCAAGCCCCCCTGCACCCTACACACCCCCTACTTACATATACTAACTCCGAGATCGCACAAAGGTAACTCACACACGCACATTTCACAGTCCCTTGCACACACACATACAGCCACAACACACACTAACATACACTAAAGCCCCTAACCAACACACTTACACATACATACTTACCTGAACTTACACATATACATTCACACACCGCAACACCAGAAGCACTATTTCAAAATCTCCGAACTTTGGGATTTTGAATTTCGCGCTTCTGGGGTTTCGCGATTTAAAGCTTTCAGCTACAGAATTTCAAAATACTGAAATTCAGGATCTCAGTATTTTGAAATTCTATAGTGAACCCGTGTGTGTGTGTGTGTGTGTGTGTGTGTGTGTGTGTGTGTGTATATATATTTTACATATATATATATATATATATATATATATATATATATATATATATATATACATACACATACATACATGTACACACACACACACACACACACACACACACATACACACACAAAATACTGTGATTTGTCTGCTTAAATGTTTGTTTTACTTGTATGTGTATTTTTATTTTCATCGCAATGAAGTGCTGCAAAATGTGGAATGGTGATGGGTGTTACTCTTTTGTTTGCACTTTCCCCACAGCTATCAGCCATGGAATTAAGGACAAGTGTGAGTGCCAAAGTCCCACCCGCTTTCCCCATGGCTGTCAACAATGGAACTTGCATGTTTAAGTAACGGAGTAGGAGTAAAGTCCCCCACGTGGTAGGTTACTGGGTCATTTGATACCATGCAAGAACACCTTTTTACCATGCTTTTCCAGGTCTGTGCTCTGTTTTAGACACAGTATTTAGTAGTTTTAATATTGCTTCCACCAAGAAATATTAATCTGTCAAGTGTGCCACCTCGACAGACTAGGATCACAATGACTTTTCCTTCAAACAGAAGGAGAAAAGACCTATTAGGCAGCGCAAACATAAAAAAATTCTGATTTTTTTTTCTTTTCTACAGACAATTTATGAGACCTTTGCTTAAAGCAATGGGGACTTTCGGAGCAGAGGCTGAGGAGGGAAGGTGTAGACTGATAGGTTTTTTCCTTTCCAAGCTTTTTGTGATGAGTTCTTGTGCAGAACTTGTCCAACTGATAGATCTATTTGCCTCTCCCCAAAACTATGTCTGGGCTCCCCCATTTTCGCGTCAACATGCTGAAGATTTATGGATCCAGTTTCCATTCGTGTGGGTCCATAAGATTTCTGCTTATGTCGTCTGCCAGAGTATTTTGCTTTCCTGGCAGGAATTGAGCTTGAATATGTATTTGGTAAGTCAAGGCTATGTTCCACAAGGCCATGGCTAGTCTGCAAAGGGGGTAGGAGTGGGTACCCCCCTGCTTGTTTATGTACCACATAACTGTGGTGTTGTCCGTCTTTATCAGTAGCTGTCCTGGATGAAGGAAGTCCTTGAAGGCTGTCAGAGCATTCTGTACAGCTAGCATTTCTTTCTGGTTGACATGTAGATGCATTTGATTTGGGCTCCATTTGCCCTGAATGCATCTCCCTGCCAGATGGATCCCCCCCCCCCCCCAAGCATAGTCTGATGCATCTGTAGTCAGGGTTTGGGTGGCAGGGGGTGGAATGAATGACAGTCCCTTGTTTTGGTGACATGCCCCTGCCCACCAAAGGAACGCCTGTTGCAGGCAGGGAATGAGAGGAATCATCGTTTCCAGGCTGTGACAATGCTGACTCCATAAGCTTTTTAGGTACCATTGAAGTTTCCTCATATGCAGTCTTGCATATGGAATTAGTAGAATGCAGGATGCCATGAACCCCAAAGCCTGCAGAATTTGTCTTGCAGATAGCGGTGTTTTTGTTGCCACTTGTTTGAAGTATGTTGTCAATTGAATTTGTTTGTCTGGCATGAGGTAAGCCATCTAGGCAGTTGTATTCAAGCTTGCACCCAGGAATGTAATTAATTGAGAGGGTACCATTTGTGATTTCATTTCGTTTATGTTGTACCCTAGGCATGTTAGAAGCCTTTTTACAAACACCAGATGTTGAAGAAGAGTGTCCTTGTCCTCTGCTTGAACGAGTCAATCGTCCAGGTAAGGATAAATGTGAATGTTTCTTTGTCTGCAAAATGCAATTACTGGTGCCAGGCACTTTGTGAAGACCCTGGGCGCAGTAGACACGCCAAAGGGCAGTGCAGAGAACTGGTAATGCAAATAGCCTGCTTTGAAGCTGAGAGGTATCTTCTGCAAGATTCCCCGATTGGGATATGCAGGTATGCCGCAAGTCTAGAATTACAACCAGGCATCCTTGCCTACATAGGCAGTAGCTGTTGTAGAGTCAGCATCTTGAATTTTGGAATGTCCAGTAAAGTATTACTGGATAAGTCCAGAGTGGACGCCATGATTTGTCTTTTCTGGGTACCAGGAAAAGTCTTGAATAAAAACCTTGCCCTTTTTCCTTTTCTGGTACTGGTTGAATAGCCCCCATATCCATGAGGGACATGACTTGTTTCTGGGCCTCTGCCACTGATTTGGGGGCAGATCTGGCTATCCGTTTGGAATTGGCAACGTGTGGAAATGAAATCTGTACCCCTGGGATACTATATTTAAGGCCCACTTGTCCTGGGTAATTAGATGCCAATTTTGAGTATGAAGTGCTAGTTTTCCCCCCAAAGGGGTTGCCAAAAGATAAGTGCTTGGAAATGGCAGGGGGAAGTCATTGAGACTGTTTACCGTAGGGTGGTGCTTTGCTACCTCCTGATTTGGAGGTGGAGGCACCCCATTGTTTTATCATGTAAGATCCTTGTGACTGAAACCTGGAGCCTTTGGAGCATCTGGGTTTGACCTGAGTGGCTCTGTTGGACACTGGAAAGGACCAATTCTTAATAAGGCCAGTGCCTACTGAACCTGGGTGGCTGCACTTGCAAGAAATCTTTTATACAGTTTGCATAGATTTAGCTTTGTCTTCCATCTTTTTTAAAACCTCTTCTGCCTCATTACCAAACAGACTGTCCTGCTATAAAGGAGCATCCAACAATTTAGCTTTAGCATGATCAGGCAGATTTTGCTCCTTGAGCCAAGCATGCCTTCTTATCACAGATCCAGTTACGGCAGCCATGCAAGAGGCCTTCAAGGAATCAAAACCACATTGCAAAGTATGCTTTCCAACTTGTTCAGCTGAAAGCAATAAATCCTGTAACTCTGTTTTCCACACAATCAGAAATCAACATAATTTTCTGTTTCAGTAAGCCCATGACATGCTGTTGATATTTAAGCATATGAAATTGGCAGTTTAAAACTCTGACTGTCAGGGTTGCAGACGTATAACCTTCTTACCCCATCTATTCAGCGCCCTAGAGTTTCTATCTGAAGGGGTAGGATTTTTGGCTGTAGAAGCCTTAACACCCTTGGGACCCTGAGAAATAGTTTCAGGGTCGGCAGCAGGATTTTTGAAAATAAATTTGTGGGAGTCAGGAACTCTGTAATATCTGTCTGGCTTACTAGGAGCCGGAGGCAGGGAATCAAAAGCCATGCTGCATTCTGAGAAAACATCATCAACAAGGTCTAAAACAGGAGGTATAGCCAAAGGCCTATGCTGAGGAAGAAGAAGAAAATCCCCAAGTCTCTTTTTGGATTCCGAAAAGCCCCGACTCTTCCAGTGAAAATGTTCCCTTAAGGTATGCAAAGTCTCTCCAAAAGAGAAATCCTCAGGAGGAGAAGCAGAAGGGATGGATTCCTCTGCATCAGAGTCCTCATAAGGTGGAATAGAAAATTCCTGATTAGAAGAGGAATCAGAAGAAATGGAAACCTGATCTGAAGATTCATAATCAGTGCCTTGCCTAGGCCTCTTAGCCAGGGGGGGGGGGGTTTGATCCCCTGAATAAGGTAATTAAATCCTCAGCCATTTTGATCATTTGTTTTTTAGGCATATGGGCCTGAGCATGTGGCTCATGCGTCATTTTTTAGACACAGAAGTAGGTTTTGGCCTTGTTTTTGATTATGGCATCGGTTTAATATACAAATGTTGAGGCCTGAAAACACCCTCAGAAGCCGGTGCCTGCTCAGCAGCTCCGGACCCTTTCAAGGGAGAGACATCTGCGGGTTCAATACTTGAAGAATCTCGCGGCATACCGGACTCCGAATGGGTCTTGGTAGAGACCTGCGACTCGAAATTAGCTGCCATTAGGGGCTGTGAAAGCTGAGTACCGGCGACTGGCTTAGGAGAAGCTTTGTTATCGGTTTTGGACCTCGATGGTCTGTCTCTGTCTTTTTCCTTGCGTTTTTTGTGAATTACGGTAGTCGGATTGCTAACCAACGACATTTCAGGATAGTTAAATCTTGAACCAAAGTATTTAGAAGCAAAAATATACAGACGCTTAATAGTGCGTTGGTTAAATTTAGCACAAAACCGACAGCAAGGCACGTTGTGATCAGGGCCTAGGCAAGGAATACAGTACAAATGAAAATCCTTAGGAGGTATTTGCTTTCCACAAGTAATACAATTATTAACTTTTACCCACATCGGTAAGGAGCAAGAAAAAGTTTCCCCAATGGGGTACTTAGGTTTAGTTTGAAGACTTTGGTTCCGAAACTCAAAAATGAAAATTTCAGGAGTCGGCCGACCAGCACTCGCGAAATGCTTCTGCTTCGGGTACCGTGCGGCAAGAAAGACCGATTAAAATGGTGTCGGCTGCATGTTTTATACCCCTGACGACCAAACGTCATGGAAGAGGAGACAGCAACCGACGCAGGACCCAAGACTTTGTTATTCAGGCCGACTGAGGGCAACCTGCCAGCAGATTACCCAAATGTAATGACTGCAACAGTGAAACACGAAGAACATCGGCTTCGGACACTGCACGGCAAGAAAAGCTGATGTAATGGCATCGGCTGCATGTTTTATACCCCTGATGACCTGACGTCATGGAAGAAGCCAGAAAAAAGTGAATTCCGCTAAAGAATGCTCAGCAGAACAAAAACAATATAAATGTTGAAGAAGCGATAGCATCCGACGCAGAAATCCCAAGACTCTGATATCCTGGCCAACTGAGGGCTATCTGCAGGCAAGTAACCCAAATGTGATGACTGCAACAGTAAAACAAGAAGAACATCATCCCACGAGAACCAACAGTAACAGCACTTAACACCTCTGAAAGCACTGTTATGGTCAGGTCTCTCCATACAGTAGTGCTTTACAGGCTTGTCTTTTTTCCCATTTTGGAGTATAATTACAGCTCTCCATGCACTACAAGGCTTGTTTTGCATCTCTTCAATGTTGGAGAGGTGCATAACAACGCTGTCTTCTTCCTGATTTCAGAGCATAATCAGTGAACTCTATGTATTTACGAATGCATAGCTTTCTGTAAAAGACTGCACTTCAGATGCCACCTACTTCACTTTCTATACATTTTTCAAGCAGCACTTGTGAAGACTTTATACATAGGAAATGAAACAAAGGAAAGTGTTGGTGCACTGCAGAAGAATCTGCTAATCTAAATTTAACAAGATAGAACATGCAGGATACAGTAATCAAATATTGACACTAAAGTTAGGAGTGTTCTTTTCCTGCATACTTTGGAATGCTATACTGTAATATTCTGGAAAGTTCTTCAGTAAAATCAGGCATCAATTGCACTCTTCTTACATCTTCTAAACAAAGTAAGAAAACTCAAGCATTATGCTTCAATCATTCAAATAGAACTTCCACAGTTAACTGCAGGCTGAGATACTGTCAGTTGCAAAGAATTCCACACCAGATTCAGTTTCTCTCTTTGAGCTGCATGTTTGTTAACTTTAGCTCAGCCCCAATGAACAACACAGCTTGTACAGGTGTTCTGGAGATCTCCATCCATTCAATGGCCACTGAAATGGATATGTGCAAGGAATCCTAACAATCTCTGCGTTGAGAACCCACCCCTCCCAAAAAAAAAAAAAAAAAAACTTTCTACAATACCTGAATACACAGAACACAAGCATAATCTTAAAAAATGCATTTCTACTCCTGACACATTTGCCAAGCTCAAGGAAATGTGACTATAGTTCTTAGCTTCTTGTACAGTCATACTGTAAGGTTTAAAGGTTAATAACAAACACCATCTGCATAAGCTATATAGCTCTAACAAGCAGTTTTACAAATACCCAAAAAAAAGACCAAATATAAAAGCAGAAAAACAGAATAGGTGCTCAACAGCTCTTGCTTGTTTATACAAAACTTAGAATACAGTTTACAATATATGAAGCAAAGTGTCTTTCTTTCTAATAGCAGTAGATTAACATGAATATTCAGATGGAAACATTGTTTCACCTGATTTTATTCAACAATGAGGTACGGTGCTACTCAAATGTGGCATAAAAAACTTAAGTCTCACCTGGTTTACCTAATCGTTACTGTTATTATTATTATTATTACTACTACTACTATCAACTGCATGGAATGACAGCATTTTTCTGGAATGAAGTAGGGTCTCAGACAAATATAATCCACAACCCCCACACAATAATTATACCTATGAAGGCAAATAAGGGTGTTTAAAAGTTAATATGCCTCACCATAAGTAATCAGAATGCTGGTAATGACAGAGTTGGCATACAACTACACCCACTGCAGAAATAGTAGTTAGGAGGCATTACTCTTTGTTGTTTGATCTTGAATCTAGTGGAATAACATACAGGGGTATAGTAAAGGTTCTAAACTATGGATTAACAAAGGGTCACATGACTCATTACTCATCACTCCATGTCCCCCAGACAGCCCAGGTCACCCTAGATACACCCATTAATACAACTTAGAACCCTTGTGCCATTCAACTTATCAGTCTAGAAAATGCTCTCCAAAAGGCTGGTACTTCAGACTTACGACTAAGCTTGGGGAGGGGGGGGGGGGCAGAATAAATTTTAGCATGAACAGTACAATGCAATGCAACAACAATAAAACATTACAACCTGATGAATAAATTGTAGCTTTCTCATAGTATAAGTAACATATCACTTAAAGGATGTAAGCATGCATCCAAGCCACATAAATTACAGAAGCAGAATGCCAGCTTTTGAAAAGCCCAGTACAGTTAGCAACAAGCACAGAGACAATGCTAGAGTCAACAGGGAAAAATAACTACCAGCTGCTAGACTATAAAATTGTTTTCTGCTCGCATTGTTTTTTTTAATAAAATTATATATGAAAAAGAAAATTTTATTTATTTAATTTAACATTTGTTGACCAGGAAAGTTCGACTAGGACAGAGCCTGTTTTCAGCGGAGGCCCAGGGAGAAATGCTCTAGATGCAAGTCTTTAGATTGTGGGATGAAACCGGAGAACCCGGAGGAAACCCACACGAATGCAGGGAGGACATGCAGACTCTGCATACAAGGGACTCCAGCCAAGAATCGAACTAGAGAACCTCTTGCTTTGAGGCAACAATGTTTACCGCTGCACCACTGCGCTGCCCATTATATTACATTACATTATATTAACCACATAAAAATAACTACCAGAAAGTGATCTAAGAATCCTTGCTATGTCCAGAAGACAGAACAAAGTTAATGGGAATTATTAAATAAAACTTTCAAAGATAAGTTCAATTTGGCTGAATAAAGTATGGAACACTAAGCTTAGCGCTTTCATTCACTTTATTTGACGTGAACTTCATCAGAAACAACTTCTCCCAGACATTAAAGCACTTTATATGGTAAAATAATAGTCACATGTTCTATGATGTCATTAATTAATTGATTCCATTAAAGTATATATATATATATATATATATATATATATATATATATATATACACACATATAAAATTATATGTTCTAAATTGTAAGTATTATAAAAAACATAAAAAAAAAAATATATATATAAACAATAAATATATGTATATGTAAAGAAAATGTTAAAAACTGATACTTATAAAATTCATTTCATTTGTAGAAAACATTTTATATTGACTAAATCATTTAATCCTGGAGCCTGATCTGCTCCTAAATACACTTGCCATACAGATTCTCTACATTCCAACAAAAGTTTATTATCTTCAGTAAATGCACTATTATTCACACTGTCCAAAACAGAAAAAATAAACTTTTTAAAATTATTACACTTGGTAGAATGCTTGCCCAGTGCATTTGTCATGTCCTTTTTCTTAATGGCTAAAATGTGTTCACTAATTCTTTTTTTGAAACTTCTTGTAGTCATCCCTACATAATAGCTAGGGCATGACTGGCACTGGGCTGAATACACAATCATTTCACTATGACAAGTGTAATACCTTTTGGACTAGTGTGTAATGTTTAAGTGAGAGAAATAAACTGAAGAAGAATTACTAATGTATCTACAGTGTTTACAATGATGGCATGCATATGTGCCCCTAGTGTTAATACTAACTCCATTGTTAATAGCACATGTATCATCTTTTTTCTCTAATAAGCTCTTAAGATTTACAACTTTCTTAAAAGTGAAACTAGGTCTTGTACCTATAACTTTGACCAATTCCTGATTGCCTAACACTACCTTCCAATTATCAACTATAATACTTTTGATGAGCCACATTTCATTAGAAATAGGCAAAAACAAAGGCATTGATAAATTCTTTATTCACAACTGAAGTATTGCTTGTAGAAGATGGTGAACAAATGGTCAAAATAGGACCAGCTTTGTTGTTCAACACCATAACTTCTCTTTCAATAGACTCTAACCATGAAACATGGTAACCTCTACATCATAAAAAATACTGTTTTGCGATGTCAATCTACTCAATCTGATGTATTGTCCCTTAATGACTCCTCTCTTCATGTGCAATGGGTGTGTACTTTCTTTGTGTAGATTTCCTGTATATTTTACTACTAAATTCTTTAGCTATAGAATCATAATACAAATTAAGGTCAAGAAAATTTAAACTTGAATCCATAACCACCTACTGAAAATTTAAAAAAATTGGTGGTACTGTTTAAAAAGCTTACAAAAGTGTTGAACTCATCTGACGTACCTTGCCAAAGAAAAAACAAACTGTCTATGTAACGACAGTTAAAGATAATAGTTTCACTGTAACGACTGTTGTCAATAAAGGTGCTTTCCCAATTTGCCATTACCAAATTGGCATATGACGGAGCCACTCTTGCACCCATTGCAACACCTGAAATTTGCTTATAAAAATTTCCGTTAAATGTAAAGAAATTGTTATCCAGTACTAATTCCATTAACGTACACACAGTGTTAACCTTCATATTGTTTAAATTACTGTGTTTGGATAAGTACTCTCTCAAATATTCAATACCATTCTCTTGGTCAATACTGGTATACAGTGACTGAACATCTAATGATGCCATACAGTAATCTGTACTAGATGGTTTTAATTCTCTTAATAGTTCTAACAAATGCCAGGAGTCTTTTAAATAATGATGTGAACTCTGAACTATTGGATTTAAAATGTAATCTAACCAAATGGACAGAGTTTCAGTCTTAGATTTGTTAGCTGATATGATAGGCCTAAAGGGGGGATTAGACTTGTTTTTCTGCAATTTTGGAATACCAAACAAAATAGCCATTTTTGGATGTTCTACTTGTAAAAAGCTGTAACTTTGGTGTTCTAACTCACCTTGACAAAACATGTCAAACAAAGTTGTGTCTAATCTTACAAAACTTTTCTTAATAGAAGTAAAATCTACCTTTTAATAGGTATTTTCATCTAATAACAGATTTTCCATAGACTCATAGTATTGTGCATTGTCCATAATAACTATCTTACCCCCTTTGTCCGCTTTCATCAGTCGTATTTGATTGTTTTTCCGTTAAATCCTTCAATGCCTTAATTTCTAACTCATTTAGGTTTTTTTTGTTTCCTAGGTAAAATATCTCTAATTGCTCCTTCGCACATGTTTTGAAATTCTTGCAATGTACCTATTAATGGTGGATTGGAAGTACTTGCTTTTTTGGGCCTGTATGTGGTGTTGTGCAATTAATGTCTTGCAATATGTATTTCAAATTTAACTTCCTCAAAGTTAACCTGAAGTCTATAATGGTCCTGGCTAAATTGAAGGAGTTTGAGGGAATAAAAGAAAACCCCTTTTTAAGAAGATTTATTGTAGGAACTGAAAGAACTGTGTTAGATAAATTATGAATCTGTATGTCATAGTTGTATGTCATAGTTGGTAAAAATACTTTCATCTACCATCTCTTTTTGTTCCTGAGCCTGCTTTTGGGCTTGTTCTGTGCAACTTTGGACCAAGTAGGTGCCCCCCTTGTTCCCTTGTTTGTCCACCAAAAAAGGCACAGTGTTAACTGCTCCTTCATTAGTATTAGTGTTGTTGTTAGTGCTGGCATTACTATCTAAATGCGCACTCAATGTTTCACCATTTGAATTGTTAGACAAATTAGAACATCTATCACAATTGACATTACTGTTAATAACAGATGTATCTTTCACATTGTTGTTGTCAGCCCTTACATTCGAACTACTAGCATTGTTATTATTATTCCCATCACCATTGACACAAGTACTATTCATGTCACAATCACGACCAACTGAAGACTTAGTATTAACAGTATAAGCAGTCTTATTAGCATAAGCTGAAATATCGCGCTTACATTTCTTTTGTTTCCTGGCCAGTATTGTAGCCCATTGTCTGTCCGCTTTTGCTGTGATACCACAACACAAGTTGTTAAACATCGGAAAACATGAAAAGTTTTTAACTTTCCTGTCCAAGTCACTCATTTGATTTTTAATAGTTTCCACTTGCTTAGCATAATGTTCAGTTAACGTAATCATCATTTTGATGCCAAATTTATCATTGTAAACAGTGTGATGCACTGGGCAAGTCTCGACAAAGTGTAATAAATTTAAAAAGTTTATTTTTGAAGATAATAAACTTTGATTAAATGATTTAGTCAATATAAAATGTTTTCTACAAATGAAATAAATTTTATAAGTATCATTTTTAACATTTTCTTTACATATACATATATTTATTATTTGTGTATATATATATATATATATATATATATATATATATATATATATATATATATATATATATATAATTTTTTTTGTGTATATATATATATATATATATATATATATATATATATATATATATATATATAATGGAGACAATCAATTACATGTCTCTATTATTTGTGTTTCTATAGAATCATTAATAATGTGCTTTAAGATAAGCTTCGAGTTATTTAAATACTTTATAAATAAATGATTGAGTTCTTTACTTTATTCCATTATTTTATTTTTCATAGGTAGAGTTATTTCATAAATAAAAGTTTAGTTTTGAGTTTATAGGCAGAGTTATTTCATTTTTTGGCTTTGTGGTTGTCATTTGGCATTGAAGTTTTTTTCAGCTTTTTTTTCTCTAAATGTCACAGACCAACTACTCAACTTTCTATTTATTCATCTAGTCCCAGACGTTTTACACAGTTTGCAAGCAAATAACAAGGGATAAGTCAAAAGTAACTCAAAAGGGCTTGTGTAATCATTTAATAGCGTTGCATTTTGAGGTGAGCCAACAAGAAAGTAGTTCAAGCGGATGGTTCCTTCCAACACATCGATACAGAAGACGATTACGAGCACGAGCCTTGAGCTTTACAGAATAGCGGCGCGTTGATTATATTTTACAACAAATCTCTTTAATCCTTTAACACATTGTCAATAGTGAAATTTAGAAAATAACTTTTAACTTTGTATGCTTGTTGTTTAATTCAGTTTACCTAACTGAGTGCATTAAAAGGAAATGTATTCCACAGGGACTTAGAACTAATAAATTTCTGAACTGATATTCAATGATTTTGGCATCAAAATGATGATTACGTTAACTGAACATTATACTAAGCAAGTGGAAACTATTAAAAATCAAATGAGTGACTTGGACAGGAAAGATAAAACTTTGTTTTCCCCATGTTTAACAACTTGTATTGTGGGTATCACAGCAAAAGCGGACAGACAAAGGGCTACAATAGTGGCCAGGAAACAAAAGAAATGTAAGCGCGATATTTCAGCTTATGCTAATAAGACTGCTTATACTGTTAATACTAAATCTTCAGTTGGTCGGTGACATACGTGAAATTCAAAGGAATGGTGATGGGAATAATAATAACAATGCTAGTAGTTCGAATGTAAGGGCTGACAACAACAATGTGAAAGATACATCTGTTATTAACAGTAATGTCAATTGTGATAGATGTTCTAATTTGTCTAACAATTCAAATGGTGAAACATTGAGTGCGCATTTAGATAGTAATGCCAGCACTAACAACAACACTAATACTAATGAAGGAGCAGTTAACACTGTGCCTTTTTTGGTGGACAAACAAGGGAATAAGAGGGCACCTACTTGGTCCAAAGTTGCACAGAACAAGCCCAAAGGCAGGCTCAGGAACAAAAAGAGATGGTAGATGAAAGTATTTTTGCCATCTATGACATACAGATTCATAATTTATGTAACACAGTTCTTTCAGTTCCTACAAAAAATCTTCTTAAAAAGGGATTTTCTCTTATTCCCTCAAACTCCTTCAATTTAGCCAGGACCATTACAGACTTCAGGTTAACTTTGAGGAAGTTAAATTTGAAATGCATATTGCAAGATATTAATTGCCCAACGCCACATACAGGCTTCCAATCCACCATTAATAGGTACATTGCAAGTATTTCAAAACATGTGCGAAGGAGCAATTAGAGATATTTTACCTAGGAAACAAAAAAAAACCTAAATGAGTTAGAAATTAAGGCATTGAAGGATTATACATATATTTATTATTTATATACATATATATATATATATATATATATATATATATATATATATATATATATATTTTATGTTTTTTATAATACTGGATGCTTAGGTGATTTGCCATGCAGCCAGATTTAAGGTTTTGAGCTGGCTGTGAAGAATCTGATTGTTTTGCTGTGTGAGCAAATGGGCAATTTGTGGTGAAATCCAAGGTGGGCCCTGGGCCATATTTCTCAAAAGTGGGTACCAGTGCTGGCGTGGCCAGTCTGGGGCTATGAGTATCAGTCGTGGTCTCTCCTTTCTGACTTTCAAAAGCACCTTTGTGAGGAGAGGCAATGGAGGGAAGGTATATACTGGCAGGTTTTTCCAACTGAATGAGAGTGCGTCCACTTTCCAAGCTTGGTGGTGCAGTGTTCTTGTACAAAATTTTGTTAGTTAACAGTTTTGAGGACTGGCAAACGGGTCTATGTCTGGAAGGCCCCATTTTTGAGTTATCATTGCAAATACTTGTGGATCCAGTTTCCACTCGTGGGGATCCATGATGTTTCTGCTGAGGTCATCTGCCAATGTGTTCTTTTTTCCTGGCAGGAATTGAGCTTGTAACTGAACTTGGTAAGCCAGAGCTGTGTTCCACAAGGTCATTGCTTGCCTGCATAGAGGGTAGGAGTGTGTACCCCCTTGTTTATGTACCACATTACTGTGGTGTTGTCCGTCCTTATTGTAAGTTGTCCTGGTTGTAATAGATTCTTGATGGCTGTCAGAGCATTCTGTACAGCTAGCATCTCTTTTTGATTGATGTGCAGATTCCTTTGATCTGCAGTCCATCTGATGCATCTGTTGTCATAGTTTGCCTGGCTGGGGGCAAGGTGAAAGGCTGACACTTGCTGAGGTGACATGCCTGTGACCACCATAGAAACTCCTGTTGTAGGCAGGGAATGAGAGATATCATTGTGTTCAAGCTGTGGCTGTGTTAAGACCATACGCTTTTTAGGTACCACTGTAATTTCCTCATATGCAGCTTTGCAAATGGTATTAGTAGTATGCAAGATGCCATGAAGCCCAAGGCCTGCAGAATTTTTCTTGCAGGTAGTTGGGTCTTTGTTGCCATTGTTTTGAAATATTGAGTCAGTTGTAGTTGTTTGTCTATTCAAGCTGGCACCCAGGAATGTCATATTTTCTGAGGGTACTAGTTTTGATTTCTTTTCGGTTAGAAGATGTTTTACAAAAGCCAGATGTTGTAAGAGGATGTCCTTGCTTTCTGCTTGGATGAGGCAGTCATACAGGTATAGGTATATTTTAATTCCTCTTTGTCTGCAGTATGCAATTACTGGTGCCAGGCATTTTGTGAAGAACCTGGGCGCAGTAGATAAGCCAAAGGGCAGTGCAGAGAATTGGTAATGGGTTGAACCTGCAATGAAATGGCAGTATCTTCTGCAACTTTGTCTGAGAGGGACATGCAGGTATGCCTCCTTGAGGTCCAACGTTACTAGTCATGCTTTCTTGCCCAACATGGGAAGAAGCTGCTGTAGTGTTAGCATCTTGAATTTGGGTACTTGTAAGAAGGTGTTTAGAATTGAAAGGTCCAGAATTGGTCTCCAGGCATTGTCCTTTCTGGGAACTAGAAAGAGTCTTGAGTAAAATCCTTGGCCTTGCTCTCGAGTAGGTACCAGTTGAATGGCTCTCATGCCCATGAGAGCTGCAATTTGTATTTGTGCCTCTGCCCATTGATTGTTAGATTTTGCCTTATCCTCCATTTTCTTTAAGACTTCTTCTGCTTTAATTCCAGAAAGAACATCCTGCTGTAAGGGAGCATCTAGAAGCTTTGCTTTAACATGATCAGGCAGAGTTTGTTCCTTTAACCAAGCATGTCTGCGTATAACAGACCCAGTGACAGCTGCTCTGCAGAAGGCCTCCAGAGAATCAAACCCACATTGTAAGGTGCATTTGCCCACCTGTTCAGCTGCATGCAACAGATCCTGCATTTCTTTCAATTCAGACTGTTGAGGGAGAGTGGTGATTCTTTGCTTTAACTGTGAGATTAGAAATTGCTGATACTTAAGCATGTGAAATTGGCAATTTAGTGCCCTCGTAGCTAGAGTGGCTGAGGTGTAAACCTTTTTCCCCCCATCTGTCTAGTGCTCTGGTATCCCTTTCAGAGGGTACAGGATTTTTAGCCATAGAAGCCTTAGCCCATTTGGGACCCTGGGAGATTGTCTCTGGGTCAGCAACAGGACTTTTATATAGAAATTTATGGGAATCAGGCACTCTGTAGTACCTGTCAGGCTTGGCCGGAGCAGGTGGTAGAGAGTCTGGGTTCAAACTGGATTCTAAGTAAACATCATCCACAATGTCTAACATGGGTGGGATGGCAAGTGGTCTGTGCTGGGGGAGTAAAAGAAACTCTCTGAGCCTTTTCTTCGAGTCAGAGTAGTCCTGACCTTCCCAGTGGAAATGTTCCCTCATAGTGTGTAAAGTTTCCCCAAAGGAATAGTCTTCAGGAGGAGAAGCTGAGGGAATGGAATCCTCAGCATCAGAATCTTCATAAGGAGAGGAGGAGTAATCTTGGTCTTCAGAAGAGGCTGAAGAAATGGACACTTGTTCAGAGGATGCATAATCTTCCTCTTGTCTAGGCCTTTTGTCAGGAGGAGGCTGGGAACCCCCGATTAAAGAGATCAAATCTTCAGCCATTTTGAGTATCTGTTTCTTAGGCATGGGGCCTTGAACAGGGGACTGAAATGCAGTCCTTTTAGATTTAATAGGAGTCTTCGTCTTAGGATATGTTTTAATGGTAAGCATAGTCGGTCTGAAAACACCTTCAGAAACCGAAGGCATTTCAGCAGCACCGGCATCTTTATCAGCAAAGTCGTCGGTAGGGCCTGAACAAAAAGGTTGCGTCGGCCTGGTACATTCCGTCAAAAGTTCCGAAGCGGTTTCGGGTTCCAAATCTGCAGTAGTCAGGGGCTGTGTCGGAGCCTCACTGAGGACTGGAGAACCGGAGACCGGACCAGCCGAGGCCTCGGAATCTGGCTTAGGCCTGGGCTGTCTGTCCTTATCCTTGTGTTTTTTGTGCACGCCGGTAGTCGGTTGCTCCGACGGCATACTGTAATTAAATTTTCTACTGAAGTAGTGTCCTGTGAAATCAAAGCTTCTTTTAATAGTATGTTTATTAAACCTAGCACAAAAACGACAACTAGCGACATCGTGGTCTGGGCCTAGGCAAAGTATGCAATAAGAATGAAAATCCTTATGAGGTATTTGCTTCCCATAAGAAATACATTTGCTAACTTTTTCTGACATCGGTCCGAGGCAAGAAAAGTTTCCCCAATGGGGTACTTAGCTTTATAGAAGACTTCGGTCTGAAATTCGAATATCTCAGGAGTCGGCCAACCAGCACTTGCGAACTGCTTCTGCTTCGGGCACCGCGCGGCAAGAAAGACTGAAGAAAATGGTGTCGGTTGCAATATATATACCCCTGGCACACTGACATCAGGGAAGAAGCGACAACAACCGACGCCGGACCAAGACTTTGGAATTCCAGCCGACTGCGGGACCACCTGACGACAGGATAACCCAAGTGTGATGACTGCAGCAGGGTAACACGACGAACATCTGCTGTAGTGTCAACATCTTGAATTTCGGAACATCCAGGTAAGTGTTTAGTGTAGAAAGGTCCAGAATGGGTCTCCAGGCTTTGTCCTTCCTGGGAACCAGAAAGAGTCTTGAGTAAAATCCTTGTCCTTGTTCCTGTGGTGGTACCTTTTGAATAGCTCTCATGTCCATAAGTGCTGTAATTTGTTTTTGAGCCTCTGCCCATTGATTTGGTGGCAGATTTGGCATTCCCTTTAGCCTTGGCAGGGTGTGAAAATGGAACATGTAACCTTGAGATACAATGTTGAGAACCCATTTGTCTTTGGTGATGCAATGCCAGTTGTGATAGAAAAGTGCAAGTTTTCCTCCTAAGGGGGCTGCCAAGAGAGAGCTGTTTGGCAGCTGCAGTGGAAAGTCATTGAGGCTGTTTTTTTATAAGGTTGAGGCCAGTCTTCCCCTTCTTTCTGGCCTGGTGTGCCCCATTGTCGAGGCCTGTAAGGGCCTTGTGTCTGACCTCTACCTCTTGGACATCTGTATTTGGCCCTTTGAGGTCTGTGACTGGAAAGGACCAATTCTTTGTTGGCCGATTTCTGCTAAAACGAGGAGGCTGAACCTGTAAGAAATCCTTCACCGTTTGCATAGATATTGCCTTATCCTCCATCTTCTTTAATACATCCTCTGCCTTAACTCCAAACAGCACATCCCGCTGCAAAGGTGCATCCAATAATTTGACCTTAACATGATCTGGTAACGTATGTTCTTTTAACCAAGCATGCCTTCTAATGACAGAGCCTGTAATTGCTGCTCTACAAGAGGCCTCTAAGGAATCAAACCCACATTGCAAAGTATGTTTTCCCACTTGTTCAGCTGCATGCAATAAATCCTGCATTTCTTTTAAGTTAGGAGGATCTGAATCTGGAAGCATTTTTTGTTTCAAAGGAGACATTAAAAATTGCTGATATTTTAGCATGTGAAACTGGCAATTCAAAGCTCTCATTGCTAAAGTTGCAGACGTATATA
This sequence comes from Protopterus annectens, assembly GCF_019279795.1. NCBI lineage: Eukaryota > Metazoa > Chordata > Ceratodontiformes > Protopteridae > Protopterus > Protopterus annectens. The sequence continues at coordinate 1,253,103,706 of NC_056727.1, forward strand.
CCTTCTTTCCCCATCTGTCTAATGCTCTGGAATCTCTGTCAGAGGGAACTGGGTTTTTTGCTGATGAGGCCTTAATCCCTTTGGGTCCCTGAGAAATAGTTTCAGGGTCAGCAACAGGGCTTTTGTACAGAAATGTGTGAGAGTCAGGGACTCTGTAATATCTATCCGGTTTAACTGGGGCCGGGGGTAAGGAGTCAGGGTTCAAACTGGATTCAGTGTACACATCATCCACAATGTGTAAAACTGGCGGGATAGCAAGGGGTCTTTGTTGAGGCAATAAAAGGAAGTCTCTGAGCCTTTTCTTGGATTCTGAGTAATCCTGATTTTCCCAATGGAAATGCTCCCTCATGGCATGTAAGGTCTCCCCAAAGGAGTAGTCCTCAGGCGGAGAGGCTGATGGAATTGATTCCTAAGCATCAGAATCCTCATAAGAGGGTAAAGAATATCCTAGGTCCGAGGAAGAGTCTGAGGAAATGGACACCTGATCAGAAGATTCATAGTCTGCATCCTGTCTGGGCCTTTTATCAGGAGGGGGATGGGACCCCCTGATCAGGGTGATTAGGTCCTCGGCCATTCTAAGCATTTGTTTCTTAGCATGGAAGCCTGCCCTGGAGAGAGCTGTGTCTGTTTCTTTGCTTTTAAGGGGGGTTTAGACTTAGCAGAGGGTTTAATGGTCAACTGGGTAGGTCTGAAAACACCCTCTGTAGCTGTGGATTGCTCAGCTACTTCGATTCCCTCTGTAGGTTTAGGATTGGTAAGCTGAAGACCTAGTGCGTCCGAAGGCCCAGCCAGCTCCACGTGGGAGTCTGAGGCAGTCTGTGGAAGCTGTCGTCAGGGGCTGCGTAGGCACCTCGCTGAAAACCGGAGAACCGGCGACCGGCCTAGAAGAGGCCTTGTCATCAGTTTTGGGCCTCGGATGCCTGTCCTTGTGCTTTTTATGCATTGCGGTCATCGGAATTTCTGATGGCATGGTGTAATTGAATTTTCTACCAAAATAATGTCGGGCAAAATCAAACCGACGTTTAATAGTGCGCTTGTTAAACCTAGCACAAAACCGACAACCAGTGACGTCGTGGTCAGGGCCTAGGCATGGAATACAATAGGAGTGGAAATCCTTATGAGGTATTTGCTTCCCACAAGAAATACAATTATTAACTTTTACTGACATCGGTCTGAGGCAAGAAAAAGTTTCCCCAACGGGGTACTTAGCTTTTTTAGAAGACTTTGGTTCTGGATTCGGAATGAAAATCTCAGGAGTCGGCCGACCGGCACTTGCGAACTGCTTCTGCTTTGGGCACCTCGCGGCAAGAAAGACTGAAGAAAATGGCGTCAGCTGCATCTTATATACCCCTGTCGCACTGACGTCAGGGAGGAGGCGACAGCAACTGACGCCGGACCAAGACTTTGGAACTCTGGCCGACTGCGGGACTGCCTGATGGCAGGATAACCCAAGTGTAATGACTGCAGCAGTGTAAAACGATGATCTTTTTTTTCTGTCTTGAGCCAGAACTCTAGGCATGTCCAAGAACACGTGCATTCTTCATTCGTTTAGAAATAATACTTCATCACTTACACACATGACAAAACAGACAGCAAAAGGGTTGCAAGCCATGTACTGCTGCACATATTTGTTTGAAGAACCTGAACAACTTACACTATACTAACTAGTTGAAACTGGGATCTCAGATAATGTGATAATAAAGTCCTACATCCAACAAAAGCACGAATCCAACAAAATCATCAAGTTTGCGGATGATACCACTGTCCCAGATCTTGTCAGAAATGGTGAGAAAACAGTCTACAGGGATGAAGTGGAGCATCTAATAGGCTGATGTGACAGCAACAATCTAGCCTTAAATGTAAGCAAGGCCAAAGAATTAATACTGAACTTCAGGAGGACTCAGGAGATGCATCGACCTCTGGAATTTAAGGGAGAGGCAGTGGAAAGAGTCTCATCTCAGATGACCTATCCTGGTCAACTCATATTAGCCACACAGTGAAGAAGGCACAAAGTCTGCACTTCCTATGGAAACTGAGGAAAGCAAAGCTGTCTCAGTCCATTCTCAAATCCTTCTACAGGGGAACTACTGAGAGCATCCTGTCAAATAACATCATAGTTTGGTATGGTAACTGCAAAGCACCTGCCTGCAAGTCTTTGCTGAGGGTAGTGAGGACAGTGGGAAAAGTCACTGGCTCCTCGCTCCCACCCATGGATGATCTGCATGAGACTCTGTGTGTGGGAAGAGCTAGGAAGATAATCAGTGATCCATCCCACTTACCCTGCCCAGGGCATGTACTTCCACCTTTCGTCAGCAGGTGGTATCACAGCTTCCACTGTAAAACATCTAGACTGAAAAGGAGCTTTTTCCCTCTCTATCCATAAGGCTGCTGAACTTGAATGCCAGGTATGACAGTGAATAATCAGATCAATATGCCACTTGCTACGAAGTATCAGCTATAGCAATCACTCTGGAAAATTGCTTCAATAACTGGTATTGTTAGCCTGATTTCTTATGCTATTACTTCCTGAATGTGGAATAGTCAGGAGTGAGTCACTACTCCATACATGTGCAATATGAACATCAGAATATATCATACTACAACTGAAGAAGTGCAATATTCTAAGCAATCACAATGTGAAATCATAGTCTTGCAATACCTACTAGTATAACACTGTGTTTTCCTGTCCAGTTGTGGTAATTAATTGTTAATATTTTAGTTACTGTATGTGCATTAGTCTTACTGTCATTCAAATTATGTGCTCGTTGTTATGTCTTGTAAGGGGACCAAAGCAACATAATTTTGTTCAGCTTGCACTGCTGTGTATATTTGACCGACAATAAAGTTTACTTTGACTTGACATATAACGATCGGGTATTTTTACAGTTTTATTCTGAATTGTGATAAATCCATAGCATTTCTGATATACACTGGATGAGGATTCCAACTAGTTAGAGACATTTTACAAAAGCCCCCCCACACACACACACACACTGCCAGGTTAACTAAGGGAAGTTAGGGGCCCTTGACCCGTAAATCTGAATTTGTAGAAATTTACTATCTATGAGATAAAACCTGGCAGTGTGCCAAGTGTAGTATTTTAAGGTGTATTTGACAGATGAAGTCTGAAAGCACTGTTTGGAAGTTAAAGTACGGTTGGCACTACAATGCAGTAACTACGGTTATAAAGCACTAACATAATTCATCTGGCAGAATTGTGTCAGAGTTCTTTAACTGATGCTTAGCAAGTCATTTAGCCAGATCAGTGCTTCTAGATCATCCCTGAAAAAAGGTGGTTGTGCCTAGTGGGTCTTATTTGCAAGAAAAAATGGAATAAATACAGGCATCAAAATTACCTTCAACACAAAGTTTGTGGCCGAAGCAGAAATGCTGGGCTCCAACAGCACAGGCTTCAACATACTAACAGAACACTTTGAATAATACATTACATTGGCATTAGAGATCAGAATGTTATGATGAAAATAAAATGAGTTATACTGTACACTGCACACCACTCTTCACATTTAAAGACCTCTGTATCACTACATCTTGGATATCACATACTAATGAAACAAATAAAACAATTTATTAACTAAATGCAACACAGGCACATCTGAAATGGTATGTAATGATGCTACCTGAATTATATTTTGGACAGAAAGCAATCTATAACTGCAACAGTTTAGAGAAGGTGAAAGGGCAGCAGTAATGTTCTCAATGCATTTCTTTCCTTCTTTATTTACTGCCACTGAGACTGCTAAACACTCAAAGGTCACCAAGAAAGAATATGACTTCCTCAGTGACTGTCAGGAATTCACAACAACTCTCAATGACATGTAACATACATTGACGAGTTGTCTGCTACAATTACTTATGATTGCTGTCTGTGGTGTTATGGGTACTTGTAAGCACTTAACCCTATTAAATTTCACATTATTATCTTATTTTATGTGGTTTACGTATTCTTAATTTAGTGCCACTCAACCGTGTTTATTATTGGAGTGTGTGTTTCCTTGGATTGGCAAAGTGCTGAGTGGTTTGGTTTGGTTTGTTAGTTTTGGCTACTTGTCTAAGACTGGTGCTTGCACACTTCCCAGTTCTGCTAGACGTTGCTCAAATTCTTGTCATTTTGAATACTTATGTTTGAATTAGTGTAGGTGCGATTTCTGAAGTAATGCTCGAGCAATAAAACACAGCAGTGCAGTTAACTTTACTTATTTTACAGTGCAGTTTCTTATTTTGCCTAAAGTACATTTTCATCAAGCTATCAAAAGTATATCTCTAGCAGTAACACCAATTAGCAATCATGGTTACACATTAGACTAGTGTTAAGAAAAAAGACCGTTGCTCTCAATCATGGCATTACGCAACTCTTTTTTTTTTATTTCTCCAAATCTTTTGGGTTTCTAATACCATGACGGGAATGGACCCCACTCCTAAGTCAAAGTATGATTAAAGTTCATGAAATTAGTATTGTTTCAATCTTTGATGTCAGCCAAGTGTTCTTCGCAGCACCCACACTGTGCCCAGTAAGGACTCCTCCTGCAATTCGTATGGAGTTAGAAGTATTGGCAGCATATCTAAATACAATTGTAGACTCTTCTTTATAAGACCCGTTGCTCCTACTACTTTTGGAACTGTCTGTATAACGTTTTTCCACATTGCTCTCATTTCTGCCTGCAGATCCTGATATTTTATGATTTTGTCTCTCTGTACGCAAGTCAGAGTGCAGCAATTTCAATAATCAATGCTACTTTTGGCTTCTTTTCTTGGACCACTAAATCCGGTTTTCTAGCATCTATCTTTTGAACTGTTGGTATTGGATGATCCCATGTGATGTAGACTTCTTCATTTTTTATGATGCTTTGTGGCTCATGTTTACAGTGTTTTTCAGCCACTTCAATACCATAATGTTTGCACAATCCCCAGTGCAACAGTCTTGCCACATTATGCCTTTCATTATACAGTCCTTCTACCACTGGTATGTCGCAACCACCAACAGGGTGTGTAACTGTTTCCAATTTGGTTTTACAAAACCTACATTTGTCTGTTTCTCCCACATGTTCAATGGACTTCGTAAATTAGGGTGTACATAGCCCACTATCTTGTGCCACCAATATTAACCTTTCATCTCTTGGTTTGAATTCGCCTCTCCTTAACCATTCCTGCATTCGTTCCTGATCAACATGAGGTTCGTCCAGATTTCTATACGTGAAACTATATTTATGCTTTTTCCACATTTCTTGCCTTCTCATCTGGTCTTTCACCTTATATTTTTGGCACATTCAGTTGCTGCCTGATTTTTATCTACTTCTGATTTAATTTCCATTCCTGCTTGACGTTGAATATGCTTCTGCTAAATTAAGCAGAGAAGTCATCTTAGATTTATTCTCATTTTTCAAAACTTTCACTACATTTGGGTCACGTGAGGTCAGCAGATATGTGTGGAGTCCCACAATTGCAGATCAATGAATACGATCAATTTCATAGAGACCCATCCCTCCTCCAGAACAGGGAATATACGGTCTTGGTATACACTTCTTCTTTCGGCTTTTCCCGGTTAGGGGTCACCACAGCAGATCATCTGTCCGCTCATGATTGGCAGTGGAGTTTTACGGTGTAGAGTTGCCAGCCTGGCGCCCAACCTTCCACAGAAGGCACACACACACACCTAGGGCCAATTTAGAGCGTCCAATCCACCTACTGCATGTCTTTGGGATGTGGGAGGAAACCGGAGCACCCGGAGGAAACCCACGCAACCACAGAGAGGACATGGAGACTCCACACAGAAGGCACCCCAGCCTAGAATTGAACCGGAGAACCTCTTGTTGTGAGGTGGCAACACTAACCGCTGCACCACCATGGCCTCCCGAGTCTTGGCATACACTGAATTTTATAAATCATTTGGTGAGCAAGAAGCATCCTTCTTGTTTTCCTGTCTAATCTATCCAACATGTTTTGAGGCCAATCAATCATTCCAAAACTGTAAGTTAGGACAGGAATAGCAAACTGATTTAAAGCTTGGATTTTGTTCCTAGATGTCAGTGTCGTCTTCAGGGATTAATTTAAGTCTTCTGAAGTATTCCTTACTAAGTTTTATTCACATTTGTTCGTGTTTTATTGTTGATCCTTCATCAATTCCCAAATATTTATACACTCCTTCTTGCTCAAGTTCTTTTATATTATATTCTTATCCCAAACCTATGTTTTCCTGGTGTTGCAGTTTTCCTGCGTTAAAGGTTGCTTTTGAACATTTATCAAGACCAAATGACATTCTTACATCATCTGAAAATGTGTTGACAACTTGGCAGATGTGCTTTCAGTTCCTCATTTGATGAGCTATACAGTTTTAAATCACTGACAAAGAGAAGATAAGAATTCTTTACACTTTATGGTTTTCTAGGAGCCACATTATAGCCATGCCCTAAGGCTGTTAAGTAAATGTCTTAATGGGTTAAGGGCACGGAAGAACAGCAGCGTCACCCTGGAATATCCCCCTTTGAATTTTTATCCCTGGGATAATAATTTGTCCTTTATCATGTCTTAATTTCAAAGTGGTCTGCCACTGTTTCATGGTCACTGTAATGTAGTTGATTAGTGTAGGGTGTTATGTTATACATTTTAAGCACTCTTTTATCCATGAATGTGGGATACTATCAAATGCTTTTTTGTAGTCAATCCATGCCATACTTAGATTCTTCCCCTTTTTACAGTTCTCCAACTATGACTTTAACAAATTAAATGATCCTTTGTTCCATTTGACTTTTGTATTGCCCTTTAACTGCTATAATTGAGTTTTCTTCTATATGACTATAAACTCTGGCGGCATCAATTCCCGTGTATAGTTTATACATAGTCAGAAAGCAAGTTATTGGTCTATAATTTTATGGCAGCTTGCAGGTTCACTCTTAAGTGGGAGTACTGTCTTTCCTGTTGTTAACCAGGTTGGTGTCTGTTGGGGGTGCGCATATAAATAGTCCTTACTCATGGCTAAATCTTTGTCCAAACATGTTAATACTTTCAGCCAAAAGTTAGATACTACATCTGGGCCTGGGGTTTTCCAATTAGAGGCTTTTCTTAACTTTGTTTCAATCTCTCTTACTAATGCCACTTCATATCCTGTACCTTTGAACTTCTTATTCCTTCTTTTACTTCTTCTATCCATTTAGCATCTTTATGTTCCACAGGATCTTCAAAAATACTTCTCCAAAATGTATCTATTTCTTCTTTTTTTGGTGTCCTTTCAATTCCTTTTATCTTGTTTCCCAGTTCTCTATAAAACCTTTTTGGGTCATCAATAAATTGCCTATTTTGTACTTTTCCTTATAATCTTCGTATCTTCTAAGCTCTTCCGCCTGTGCTGAGATTTTTAGGTTGTTATTTGTGATGGTGCATGACAGATCCTGATCTATTCTAATATTGTGCATTGCTTTTAACACATCTATCTTTCTTAGTACTTTTGTTGATCTGTTCCCTCTTCTGTAGTCTTCCAACAGTGACACTTCTTGTCTCAACTGTTTTATAGTTTATTCAATATTTCCATTTCCTTTCCCTCACTACCCTATGTTCTTGTGGTAGAACTTTATGAGTTATTTATTTAGCTGCACAATAATATATCCTGTTTACTTCTGTTATATCGCATGGGTCTCTATGGACAGTCCTAATTACTGTGTTCATTTGTTTTATCAGCCTTCTGACTTTTTGGGTTTTATTTACCTTCTGCAGTCTATTTCTTTCATTGATCTTGATAGATCTGTCTATGTCTATTAAATCAAGCAACTCTTCTCTTAGATCATTTTCTTCCAAACTGAGGGCACATCCCTTGTTTTCCAATTCTTGCAGGCATTCTACAGAAGGTTCTTCCTGTGGCACATTCTCTTGAATTTAATCCTGTGCCATCCGTTGCTCTATCATATGGGAACTCACTGGCCTATCACTCCTAAACACTGACTGCATCAGAATTTCCAGAGTTTCATGTTCCTTCCCTTGCTGCCTAGCTTCAAGTGAACTTTTATACTTGTTTCCTGTGGAAGGCTCCAAATTATCTTCATATGGCACCTGACCAATTGCTTCCTGTTTCACTGGTCTCCCTTTAATTTGGATATCCATTACTCTATCCTGTTGTGGTGCTTTCTGAATTAGATTTTCTACACTGAATCCTTCACTTTGCAGGTACTCCATAACCTCAGTTTCTATTTCTTTAACTTCTCCATTACTAACCTCCTTTTCCTCTTTGTCTTCTTATTTTTTGTATTGTAAAGTTTTTTTATGTCCAGATTCCTTTGCCTGCATTTCTCTTCAAATATCTTTGGTGCTGCTCTTTCTGTACTGGTTAGTTTTGCTTTCTCCTTTGCTTAAATATTATTACATATTAAATATCTCTTTCTTTCCCATGTCCATATTTCTTCTTTAGATGTTTCCTGATCTTCCTGTTTCTCCCTACTTTGGGGACTCACTCCATCCTGCTGTGATGGAACCTGTGTTAAACCTTCAACACACCAAATCCTTTGCGTCGCAGGCACTCCATAACTTCAACTTCTATTTTTTTTAACTTCTACTTTACTAATCTTTTGTATGTTACATCTTTGTGATATTTTTTTATTGTGAAATTTTCCATACCCAGATGCCTTTGTCTGTATTTCTCTTAGAATATATTTGGGGTTGCCTTCTTTACATTCTCCTTTGCATAATTATTGCACCATATCAAATCTCTCTCTCTTTCCCATGTCCATATTTATTTTTTTATACTTTTCAAATATCTCCTGTGTTTTTGATTATATTTTTGTACTTCCTCAGATGCTTCTTTTTTTCCAAACAGATCAAGGTTTCTTGATCTATATACTGTTTTTTTGCAAATCTGTTGTATTAAATGAACACATTTTCATTTGAAGCTTCTGACAGTTTTTCTTGGAAGTATTTTTCCTTCCTCCAATTTCTTTCTTAATCTTTTTATATATCTTGTGTATGGAAATTCTGGGCTTTTTGCATAAAAGTAACAATACATAATTTCTTTCTTATCCTCAGTAGTCCACTTTATCGTCTTTATGGCTCTTCTTTGGCCTATAATTTTTTGTGATTTTTATGGACTGCTACTTCCTTCTACAACAGCTCCCTCCTCCCCGAGGCCTGGCCTCACTGTAGTAATATTTCAATATTTTGAGGATTCTACGCCATCTTTTCCAGTCCTGGCACCAGTGCACCTACTAGGAATGGGCACTGTTTTATCCTAGGTCTTGTGCACCCAGCTACCTTTTTTGTTTTTTGACCTACTTCTGTCCATGATATATGCTACATAAATACAATCTACATATCAGTGTCACCTTGGTGAGATTTTGTGAAAACAGGGTCCACCTCGTGTAGATACTCACCAAGACTCCAGGATTAATTCAATTTCAGCACTACTAATTTCCTTTGCTTGCCAATGTTTCATCTCTCCATTTGGTACCCTGAATTACGAGTTCCACAACTCTGCTATACCAGATGATGTGAATTCACTTGGATCTCTGATAAAGTAGATAAAAATATAAGAAACATTGTACTGTTACAATGTCTACTCAGGGAAACACAGGTGTCAAAGCATCATTAATTCACAACATAACTCTATGGCTGTTAAGGGTGACAGATTTACAGATGTCAGATAAGTAACAGTTTCTCTTCCATGAAAAAAAGATACCCACTATGAAGTGCATGCATCATGTTCTCCAGTTGCCATCCTTTTTCAGAGAGAAAATCTGTGGCTATGGGGCAACTGGTTAGGGCTGAGAGAATGGTCACTACAGGCACAGACTTTAGGGATGAGTGTAACTTCATGAAGGATTTGTTTTTAAAAAGAGGTACCCTTTGAACTTGATTCTAGATTTGGTGGATGAAGTTCAGTCAAAAAGAGACAGGGGAATTTATTTACCCATACTTAATCAGAATACAGTACACCACACCAGACAAATACAAGTAGAGTTGTAGAAGGCATAAGTCCTTATAGCTTTATTCTAACATTTAGCTTGGATGCTAAAACAGTGACAGCTATAGCTCAGAAAAATTGGAATTTGTTTATGAATGACGTAGCATTGAGGAACAAACTCCAGGGTTACCCCATTATAGTTTATAAACAGGGAACCAATTTAAAACAGTTACTAGAGAGGAAACCGAGGAAGGTAGGAAGTTTGTTAGGTATGTCTAAGGGTAACATTTGTTGGTATTGTAAACACATGGAGACAGGACACACCTTTGAGGTGAGGGGTATGAACTACAAAATAGGGGGTAAATTCAACTGTCAGAGTAAACAGGTGGTCTATCTAGCAAGGTGTTCCCCACTGTCCGGTGTTCTATATTGGAAAGACCGACAGAAAATTGCGAGAACGAGTGTATGAACACATATACGCTATAGGGAGACGTAAAGGAGAGAACACCCTTGCGAGATACATAATGGACCACCCAATCCCATAGTTTTACCTTTCAAGTTATAAATCAAGTCCCTATCAATAATGAGCACCGAGTCTTTGATTCTGGAATGGTGTGAATTAATTTGGCAACTAAGACTAGATGCTTGTCACTACCCAGGCATCAATGAATTGAGTTCCATCATGTGTATTTTGAGACTGAAAAGTTTGAGTAGATAAATAATAATTTTCAAAACATACAGTTTCTTTTGCACAATGATGTGAGAGGATGATTTTTCTTCATTAAAGTTTATCATAAATTAATATAATTCATTATATTAAATTACAAATATTTATTATTTTTTATAGTAGAGTTTTTCATATTAAAACATTAGGACTATGTAATATTGTTTAAACATATACATACACATGACTTTTATGGGTTTACCAATTTTTAATGTGTCATTTGATTTTTTAGTTTTTAATTTGTGATAAATTTTGCTATGTCCACAGAGCAATGGGTTAAGTAAATTAGGCACATCACTTTGTTTTATTCATTTACTTATTAATTGTATTGATGCTTAAATGTTTTTTAAAGTAGGATATATTTGTTGAGTGGTTTGCTGTTGCTATCTGGCACTATGAAACTGTAACAAAAAGAATGTACCACTTTAAAAGTTTGTAAAGCTGGGGAGGGGCTTGTGAGTGTTCCACTATGCAGGCAACCTTTCAATGCTTGTCTAGGAATCATGTGACTAGGTGGAGGGAAATTTAAACCTATTTCCTGTGTAGACTTTTTTCTGAGGAAGTTGATTTATTCAATTCAACGAAAAGCTTTTTTATGTGCTTAAACTCTATGTTATAGTATATTAAATGCACTCTGGATTTATTCAACTTGTGTATGGTGTTGGTGTACTAGTGGTCAGCTTGCCTGAGCGGATTCCATGTGTGTGAGTTTACAGAAGTTTATTGTTCTTTCTTGAGTTTGTGCATACATTTTAACCAACAGCCTGGTGAAATATCTGTACACTTTACACTGCACACTAATCTACAGAAGAATGACAATTTTGCTGATACTGACAAATAATTAAAATCCCAGGTAATTCAAAACAAGTTCTGATCATATCATGACTTATTAGACTGTTTACTTTTTTACTATTTGCTCACAGGGTAAGTGGACAGGTCTATCGACCCTTTTCAACCACGAAATGAGCAGAAAATACATCACGGTCTTTCAATCAATGATATTATATACAAAATTATTATGCAGCAAAAATTCTGAACATAGTAAGACTCAGTGCAGATTCTGAGACAGCCCTAGAAATCTCAGTTATAAACAATGTGAACGAAAAGAAAGTAGCGCTTTTTACAAAATACCATTACTGTCAAGTCAGACTAGAAAAACACATAATAAAATTTATTTCAGTGTTCAGAAAGCACCATAAAAGACAGCTCTTTAAAATACTATAACATTAAAGGGAACTACCACCATAATGTATGCCAAAGGAAAACTGTGTGCATTACATAGTAAAGTAGATTACTTCGCTTAGTGGTGTTTAAGTTCAGAGAATGTGCACAAAGAAGCAGTCAAGACTGTCCAAGAGCTGTTTTACAGCTGTTTTAAAATGAATAATGCAGAAAATGGTTCTTGGACAGTAGACAACTATATTTTAAGTGGTGAAAATTCTGAATGTTAAATTTTTTCCTCTACATAAACAGAATAACTAGTCTCACCACGTAGGTATAACTAAAGATGGGGAGCAGAAGATACGGCAACCCCTACCTGGACTGCATCTTCTTTCTTCTAAAATCCTTTGATTAACACAGTCAATTAACACTTGGTATATTTATCTGATACCAAGCAGTTTATCCAGTCAATGTTTGGGTAGGTAACATCCTCCACAAGGATTGTACTTTCATAGATTTGTGGGGGGGGGCACTGTGTACAGCAGGCACCTACATTACCGTATGAGCAATTTCTATTTCCAACTTGTTTCCTCAGTTTCTGGCTTACATACAGTGTACGTATACTGTACTTTGTGTATACCTATCTCGTATGATCTGCAACAGTGAAAAACAGGTGTACCCTGAAAATTGCAAGATGTATTTTAAATTTTTATTTTTAAACCGGGTTTCAGTAATGCCTCCAAACACAGGACAGCTTTGAAAAACAGTTTTGTTACTTAAGACTTCTAGCATTTAGCAAAACCACCTTTTCACACTTTTTTTATATTTCTTTTTAATTTCATGAGATTAAAAGACATTATGAAGACATAAAATTTCCTTCTACTGTTGTAATATTTTATTCCCTGGACAAAGAGGTGAAGCCTTTTGGGCACACAGCACTTCAGTGGGTTGCAAATCAGAAATTTCACTGCAGGCTGGCTTGTGTTTAATCTCCTATCTACCACACCACGTCCTTAGCCACTGACTGAATGACAGAAATTTTTAATTAATATGCAGGAACCATATACAAGGTGATGGGACATTTGCAACAGTGATCTCATGATTTTTCTCCAGGGTTTCAAAAGCTGTGGATGAGTATGTCAAGCACCTTGCATACTATGGTGTACCAAAAGGACCAACTCTTACAATTAAAAGACTTTCTGCAAGAACAACTTCATGCAGGTGCAAACAACAGAGATATATGTTAAAACTATCTACACAGGTTTATAAATTGCTTGAGAAGTTAACAATATCCACTGCGATGGAAACAGTCTATGCCTAGTAATGTGTCACTCACAGAAAAGTGCTCAAGTTGGCAGAAAAAGGAAACTGCAGTATAATGAAAACCATCGCAGTTTTGACAGAAACTGCGATTTCATGATAAACTGTCAAATAGAAACTGCAATGCACAATGAACTGCACATCAACTTAATACACTTGTGAAAAATATTGAATTGTTAAAAATAACCATTGTACCAAATGTGCGAAGTGAATTAAATGGTAAATCCTGTTATCCACTGTCTATAGATAACCATACAAGATGTACAACAGTAAATATTCTACTGTCATTTCGTATATACGCCAATACCAGTTCACTCAAATGTTCGTTTTTTTTATTTGGAATTCTATAAATGTTGAGAATTGGAAATAGCCCCGATTCAGTAAAACAGCTTACACCGAAGACTTTCCTTGGAAACAATGTTTATACACTTTTCTGACAACACACTGGTTCTACCCCACCAAGTACCACTAGAAGAAAAATGCCTTGGAGATTAAACTGCCTCTAACGTCAGCCGGCTTTAGTCAATTAAATAAGGACTTAATCTACAATGAAAACTTATGTACTCAAAGGAGATGACAGCTCAGGATACAGAGGAAGGTAAATCTACATTTAACAGTCTAAAGGTATATAACAAATTCACTACTCTGTATGTACCACTTCCTTACAACGTGCAAGTGTAAAGGGACAATGATTACTTCCAAGAGAGCACAGACACTAACAGAGACATTTTGTAACACATTTTATAAGGCTAACATAGGCTTAGTAATTACTCATACTTTTCAGCTAGCAGCAGCCCTACAAGATCAAGTAATTGCAAAACTTATTTTGGTCCAATAAAATGTATTACATCAAGTCCACTGTCTATTTGTTTTCTGTTAGTGGTCCAAGACAACATTTCTTATTTTTTTTCTGCCAAGAAAGCAGTACACTTTGCCACTAATAGCACTGATTAGCTTAGAGCTGTACAGATTTGTTAAACTGCTGCATTTGACAATGTCTGAAGAAAATGCACATTTTTGAAATACAATAAAAACCTTATATTAGTTCAAACAATAAAAGTTTAGAATTTAACGCAATTAATCAGTGAAATTGCTATATTAATGCAGCCATACAGTTTTTGTTGACTGGGTTAGACTAGTGGCCTCTTTTCAAGGAAAACCCAAGGCGTTCTTTACACTTCTACGGGAAATCTGGCCAGGGTATTGGGGAACTTCACCTACTCTTTTTGATAGGTGTTGTAGAAGTTACTTCAGGCTCAAGCAGATGGGACATCGGTTTAATGTCTCATCCAAATGACGACTCACTCAGGACAGCAGCACTGCCCCTTATGCTGCAATGCAGTGTCAGCAATTTGAAACTTAAATCAATCACCTGGGGTGGGAATAAAACCTACAGCCTTCTGATCTTCTAGCACTAAAAGGTATGTGTGTGTGTGTGTGTGTGTGTGTGTGTGTGTGTGTGTGTGTGTGTGTGTGTGTGTGTGTGTGTGTGTGAGTGTCTGTCCTGTTGAGCCACGGACACTGCTATAGCTTTTGTTGGACTACCTCTTAAATGCACACAGTAACAATCTTGTTTACATCTGAAGCAGAATAAGAAAGGTGATACAAAATTTACAACAGTTTTGCTCTGAATGGGTGGCTCAGATTTTGGTGTACCTACTGAGCACTCAATGATCGTCAAGGAAGAACCCAACTGCCTTAGTAGTTTTTAAGGCTTCCTGACCAATGACACAAGCCAATTATTATTACGGAGTTGTTTCCCATAACTCATTAGGACCACAGCAGTGTTTTGGCTGCTTATCCAGGACCAACTCCTGTAAGATTTCCATAGTTGCTGTCTGCTGTTCAAATTTTTGTCAACTTGAGTATTTAAAGATTGAATTAGTATCCGCATGACCTTAAAGTAGGGGGGTCAACCAGGAAACACTGGCATCACAAATGGACTATATAGTTCATGCGACCAATCTGAGTGCATCACTTCTTATTCTGTCAAAAAAAACAATGTTTTTATAACATTTCCATCTTTTGACAGTACTGCGCCTTCCCCCAAGCAACATTCCTGAAAGAGGGCTTTGATGCCTTCTCCCCAGGATGGGCAAGCCAACCTTGGCTACTCACTTCCAACTCACCCCTTCGATATGAGGTTAGTAATCACAGACTAGTGTGCATTCCATTCTTCTATGCCACACAGCTAGTCCTAAAAATCAGTGATAAAGTTCACATTCTCTTTCCTTCCCATGGAAAAAAAAAAAAAAAAAAAAAGACTGATCCTTCAATCCTCACTTGACCTATTAACTTACCTCTTATTCCAGCATCGAAAGCCATTGGAAGAATATGAGAGAGCCAGGAATCATGGCCATATCTCGTGGGAGTTAGAAAATTTTTGAGTGCTCACAATCCTTTCCGCTGATGGTCCATGTTGCTACAGACAGAACTGCAATGCTAGCCCAGTGATCCATGTATGCTTGCACTATACACCCAAACATCAACCGCAGCTCTACATGCTGGTTGACAGGCTATCCTCAGCCAGCCAGTCTGCCGCTTGCAATACCACCTGGTCCCAACAAGCTGTCAACAGCATAGCAAGCTAAGCCTCTTCTTTGACTCAGAATGGGTAATCCAGTATCTGCCACTAATTTCCATTCCGCCTCCTTCACTTCCTAGGCTCACTATATACCTCTCAACCTGCAAACACTGAGAATAGAAACAAAGGCCCTTGAAAAGTAAGAAGATCGAGCTAAAAATGTGGACATTAATTAGCATAAAACTTGAATACTAATTTGCACATAGCTCTTCCCGCTTCCAGGAAGAATATGGGATACTACTCAGGAACACGTTTAAAAAACAAAGACTGACAAAATGGTAAATAAATATAAGCATATAATCAAAGAGATAGTGTAAAATCTGTAGACTTTAATGAACTGTGTCAATTCTACCACACAAGTTCAGAGGAACGTCCCTCTTTTTTTTTTTTTAAATTACTGTAGCCAGTAGTTTGTTGAAGATGTAGTGTGGCTGTTTATTAGACAGCATCAAAAATCACAAGTAATGAGGAGGATTCATAAAACTGTGTGAAGGGGTAAATCCAGCCTAAAAATTGGAACATACATGCAAAAATAACATTTCAAATCAGGCCAGAAAGAAGGAATGTTTCTCCAAAATAAGGACAGATGAGAGGTCTGGCTCATTAGCTGAACCTGAATCAGAAGGCTGCAGCCAGGCTCCTTCCTCCTGCACCAAGAAGCCAGCTCTAGAGACTTTCAAGATGGCTGCATACAGAGCTTTTTCAGCTCTCCCAGTGTGAAAACAGAAACTGAGAAACAGCAGCCAGTAATACTGTCAGCTTGAATAGAATTCAGTTACTGGCTAGTACATATACTGCCTGGATGCTAGCAAAAACAAACTAAGAGAGCCTAAGAAAATCATCTAGAAAAGGTGAATAGAAAACACTGACTGGGAAGAATTGTGCAGCTGCTCAGCAAAAAGCAGTTCAAGCTCTGGTATGGCTTCCAGTAATCTAGAAGAAAAGATAAGTCAAATGTGCTCAGAGCGGATCAAAATAAATGAAACACTGAAACAGTACATAAACTCACATAACAAAAGACTGCAAACAATGGAAGAAGCTTTAAACACATATTCAGAAGAGTTGCTAAAACTGTAGAAATCATAGGTCAAAATTAAGAAAAGACTGGATGAGTATGAGACTGCTCAAGAACAACAAAAAAAAAAAAAAACAGTAAAATTAAAGGACAGTGCATGTAGGGAAAATCTGACATTTTCTGCTGCACCAGAGAAACGACACTCGCGGTAGGCCTAACCGTGGTTTCAGCCGAAACCGCTGGCCGCGAGTGTCGGTCCTTTTCCTTGCGTTTTTTGGCTAAATGTGTAGTCGGAGTCTCCGACGGCATTTTATATGCAAAAGCGGATCCAAAAAACTCTTCTGCAAACTCCAACCGACGTCTAAGAGTCCGTTGGTTGAAGGAGGCACAGGCTAAACAAGCTGATACGTCGTGGTCTGGGCCTAAGCAAGGAAGGCAGTAAGAATGGAAATCCTTATGAGGTATTTGTTTCCCACAAGTTAAACAATTATTTACTTTGTCTGACATCGGCTGAGGCAAGAAAGAGTCCCCAACGGGGTACTTAGCTTTTTTAGAAGTCTTCGGTAGCTGAAATCTCTGGATCTGATCGACCGGCACTTGCGAACAGCTTCTGCTTCGGGCACCGCGCGGCAAGAAAGACTGAGGAAAATGGAGTCGGCTGATGCCTTTATACCCCAGAAGCTCTGACGTCGGGGAAAGTGCAACATCAGCCGAGGCCAGACCCAGACTTTGGAATCCGGCCAACCGAAGGGCTGCCTGAGGCAGGACAACCCATATGTTATGACTGCAGATGCATCCTTGAAGGACATCTACAAGAAACAGACTGTATTAATTTTATGAAGGCACAAATAAGCAACTGGACTACTGTATATGCCACAGCAGGAACCGTTTATTGAACGGGTACACTGTGTGTATTGCTTCAAATCTGGCCATGTCAAAGCAGCCTAGACCTTTATTATTAGGAAAGATGAACACCTACCAGCAGAAAGAGGCGACCCTGACAAAACTGTGGCAAAAGCCCAAAGTATTAAAAGTTGGAGACAGTAGACTGTGGAAAATGATCATTCACTGTACACCAGGCAGAAGAGAAACAAATCTATTCCAGTAATAAGGGAATATCGAGAGGCAGGTGTGAGATTGAAGCTGCTACATCCAGCTGTCTTCAGAATATTCTTACTGGAAGATCAAAGTCATTTTTGATGCAGAACAGATTAAGGAGGAAATGCAAACATTTGTCCAACAAAAACTGAGACATCAAGCAGAAGGGGACTGCTTCTCATTCTTCTGATAATAAAGCACATACAGAGTCTTTAAAGGCCAGTGAAACTTGTCTACTGTTCCAAAGGAAAATGCTTAAGAGACAGAGAAAAGCACATGAGGTGACCAGAAGATCTGGGAGTACCTTGGAACTCAACCAGAATTTTGAGCTGAAAGACACAGGTGAAGAGGAGGAAGCCCAACAACACAGAAATTAGTGAATAAATGCGAGACTGCATTTGTGAAATACTGCTGCATAAGAGTAAGTGGAAAGGGGGGGGGGATTGTGCTGACTTTGTAAAACTTGTGTGGAACTGAAAGCATTTGCCCTCACTTCAGGTTATTAATGTTTGGAAGGACTCTGAAGGAATTGTAAGTAAAACAATTTCCGTTTATAACATTATTATGAAACTTTTTCACAATATAAATAGTATATTTTATAATAGATTACTTTCATTTTTTTCTTGTATGTGATAAAGTTACTGAAGTAAACAGATCCCCTTTTTCTCTCTCATCTCTCTCTTCTTTTTTTTTTTTTTATATTAAGAGATGCAGGCATTACAGTACCAAAAGAGAAGAAAAGCTAGACAAACGCATGTTTAAATTAATATGCTGTAATCCTGGGTTGTGGTGGGGGATGGGATGTAAAAGTATCCAGATCATAATATATGTACAGCTGATATGTTTTCCTCTTACTTTTGCATAAGTGGATGTCTGGATTAAGACACTTGGATTAATCTAATAAAATTATAAATGTAAACAAGTAAATATGAGAACACCGAATACAATGAAAAGCTTTCTTTTAGCAATAAATGTTTCATCTTGTCCTTCAGGCTGCAGCAGGGTGCTACATTTTTCTTTTTTCACTTACTTTTTTATGAAGACAAGCCAATTACAGGGCAATGAAATATAGAACACTGGTTTCTTCAAGGCTAAAAGTGAAGGATTTCTGAAAGCATGTGTGACGTCCAGTTAAAATCCCACTGGACTGCCAACAGTAACATGTGAAGTCCCTTACTATCCTGAGTCAGTAACTAAGGAGCTTTAATCCTCACTACTGACTCTAATGTAAGACTGTCACCTAAACAGGAGTAATATTTCACAATTTTCCCCTAAGAACACAACAGGAACACACACTATAATCTGAGACTGGACTGTATACTTCTGTCTACCCCTAATATAACTCCTTATTACACACTCCAGAGCAATGTGTCCCAGTTTAAGACCTCTGATACCCTCACACTAAATGTAAATTTAGATCTCGCACATCCAAACACTTCTGGGAAACACTAACACAGATTTCCAGCTATGTCCCTTCCCCAAAATAATACTCCAATGCTGCCACCAATTAGAGTGTTTTCATGCCCTTCTAAAGGGGTGTCCAGTTATGAAAATTAAATATCAAAATAAATAACTATGACCAGAAGGGGCCAGGCATTTGAGGGGACCTGGGGAGTATCAAACAGGTATAAGCACTCTCTAATCTCTAGACAACACACTAATTTCCAGTCACAATATAAAGTAATTAAAATCATTTAATAAGTAAAATGATAACAAGAATGTAAATCAATAACTTTCAATAAATGCCAGAATTCAATCACCAGAAATGTAAAATTATACTGTAGGATAGAAGTCCATCATTCTGGAAAAACTCTAGCTGAATAAACTTCCTAATCTAACTGGAAACTACTATCCCAGATCTAATCTAAAGCATAACAGCAAGGCAAAGGCAGGCTTACAGTTTTTGGTGAGTTCTCTTTTCTTCAGGTATCACTGCACAGCACTGTGACTGCAACTATTCACAAAATGCTCGGCACCTGACTAACTGCACAGCTAAACAGTCTCAACTGTCTTAATTTAAAAATAACAGTCAGCTGTTTTAAAAAGTTATTTTTCCTGTCAATCTGCTGTTCAAATAATCATCCAACAGCCAGGAATAATCTAATGACACCTACTGTTCAGCTGATTCTCCACAGTACTTTAGAATCTCCCTCACAAACATGCACAGTTATAAATGTATCAAAAGACTAACATTCTGTTAAAACAGGGAAATACTTAATATTTTAAAACTTATTTCCATTTTCACAATTAGACATGCTGGCATACAATACAAGTTAATCTGTGAATATACACAAATCTCCTGTCAGACATTCTAACACAGATGACATACCTCTCAACTATACATATTTTTGAAGCATGCCCAGATTCTTGCCTCATACTTTTGGTCCATTTTTCAAAAAAATTGTGTTTTTCTGCCAAATTAGTGGCATATCATTAAATACTGAAGTTAGGGAATAATGACAGACATCTGAGTTTTAAACTTCATACCCTTCAGAATATTCATGACAATGCACATTTTATTCTATCAACTTTCTTCCCTATTTTTGGGCCTTTGTCCCACTTTTATTGATGTCTTTGTCCACATTTCGTGCTCTAAGATGTTGAGAGGTATGCTGATAACAGTGTTTTCATTTTCTTCACAGCATGCAAATAATATTCACATCTTGGGGAGGAAGAAAAATGACAAAAAAAAGAACAGACAGCAATTAGACTAAGTAGAAGCACAGGCAATAACATGCATCTTAGCATGGATAACCATAACTTTCAGTTAATTAAGGCATGTGTTAGCAGCTGTCTATTTGGCATAAATGTTTGTATTAGAAGGATTAAACTTCATTATTTGAAGATGTTCACAGTTATGCGTATCAAGTTAACAGGTTAGAGGTAGATGAGCTCAACAGTTAAGATAGGAGAGGTGAGATAAAACAGTGATGTACAACCAATCTGCAGGAAAGTGGAAGCTAGGATGGAAGAAAGTGGTAAAGATCTGAAAGGTTTGCTTAACGGTATTTTAAAAGGAGGGGAGGTACCAAAATCCCAGAAAAAAAGCTATGGTGGCTATAACATCTAAAGATGGTATAGACTCATCTGATCCAGTTTCATTTAGGCCCATTTCAATTTTAAACCATGATTATAAAGTCAAATGAAACTTGAAAAATACCAAAGAGAAACTCTGAACACTCAGCGATGAACCACTATCCAAAAAGCCACACTCGGACCATGTAGATTAGCGCTTTCATTCACTTTTTAATACTGTGAACTTCAACAGAAATGTTTCTGATGAAGTTCACAGTATTAAAAAGTGAATGAAAGCGCTAATCTACATTGTCCAAGTGTGGCTTTATGGATAGTGGTTCATCGCTGGGTGTTCAAAGTTTCTCCATGATTATAAAGTGTTTATGTCTATAATGGCTAAAAGAATGGTAAAGGTAGTGCCAAAGTTGAGAATATGGATCAATCTGGTTTTCTGGAGGGGAGGCAAACATTTGAAAACATTAATACAGCAACAGTGGTCCAGAGTGAATCACAATATAATTATTGGTGGGTCGTGATGCAGAGAAAGCATTAGACAGAGGGCTTGGAGTTTATGAGTAGGACAATGGAGGCATTTGCATTTCCTGATGCAACAGTAAGGTTAATTAGGAGGATATACGAATGGGCGGCCACTGTGGTGCAGCAGTTAGCATTGCCACCTCACAGCAAGATGTTCTCTGGTTCGATTCTTGGCTGAGGTGCCTTCTGTGTGGGGTCTGCATGTCCTCCCTGTGGTTGCATAGGTTTCATCTGAGTGCTCCGGTTTCATCCAACATCCCAAAGACATGCTGTAGGTGGATTGGACACTCTAAATTGGCCCTAGGTGAGAGTGTGCACCTTCTGTGGAAGGTTGGGGTCCAGGCTGGCAACTCGACACCATAAAACTCCACTGCCAATCGTTCTGAGAACCATTGTTCCACTGTGGCAACCCCTACCTGGGAAAAAGCTGAAAGGTGAAGGAGGATGATATATGAGGGACTGGAGGCAAAAATCAAAGTGGGAGGGCTCCTCTCTAAATTTTCATCCAAGCAATAAACTGCCCAATCACCAATTCCTCTCACTTTCTCAATTATTACAGTATGAGCTGTTAATAAATTCTCTGAACTGAGAAACCAGGCAGGGGTGTCCTCTTTTACCTTTATTTGTGTTATATTTAATATCATTGATAAAGAAAATAAAGGACTCAGAAATTAAAGGATATAATGGGTACAGGGTTCGTGAAAAGCTAGCTTTATTTGCAGATATTATTATTTTATACCTGATAAAACCAGAAAAGAACATTTCAGTGTTAAGGAACATTTTGAGACTGTTTCAAGTCTTTTTGAAATACAAAATTAATAAAGCTAAAACAAAGGCAATAGCTGTACACTATGTACCCACACATGAATTGGTTCACAGCAATACTCATTTATGGGGACATGATAAAACATTTAGGAATACAGATTAAAAAGAATTCTGATATGACAGCAATGTGGGAAAAGAATAAACAAAAGATAATACAAAAAGTGAGAAACTGGAAGGTCTTGCTTATGGATGCGTATAGCAGGACACAAGAAGTAAAAATGTTTTAGTCTCTTTAGCAGAACAGAAGTTGTGGAAAGTAATTGATAAAGAGTTGAAGGATTTTATTGGAGAGGGAAAAAGGGTAAGAATCAAGTGAGATAAGCTGATCCTCCCAATAAACAAGGAGGTATAGGATTACCTGACTTGAAGGGATATTTTAGAGCTACACAGTTAAGGCTCTTAAACATAAAACAAGCAGAAAGCTACAATTCAAAGTGGAAAGGGATGATGATGAAGCAGACGGCAATTCAAGAAATATGGAAAGAATGGGACTTTGGACAGAGATCCTTAAGGAGAACAACAGACATACAGAATATTACATTCATAAAGTAGCAGAAAGCAAACTGAGAACTAAGCCAACATGGGAATGAAGAAAGGAGATTCTGATGATAAGGGTGACTGCAATTAGGGGTACAGAGAATACGCAAGAGGGAGCTGAACTTTACTGGAGGAAGCTGGCAAAGGAGCAAAAGTACTGGGAGCAAATTACTAGAGAGGAAAGGTAATAGAATGGGAAGAGGCCAAAAAGACACTAGGATTGCAGGCTAGTGATTGATATCAATCCCTGATAGGGAGGGCAGAGTACAAACAAAAATAAAGAAAGGGATAAGGGAATCCTAAATGAAAGATCTGCACTCGCCGAGTTTTTAATTGAATCCAGAATAGAAGCTGCTGTTAAAAAAGGGATAATTAGTACGGCATATAAAATATTGCACGATAACTACAGGAATCAATTAGACGAAGTCTGAAAACTTTGGGAACAGACATTAGATATGCAATTTACAAAGAAACAATGCGAGGTCATGTGCATGGCTCCCAATCATGCAACAAAACCTAGAAGACTTATGATTTTTGCCTGGAAGTGTTTGCATAGATAAATACTTTTATACCCCAGACTGCAAATATTGGAGGTGTAATGAGAAAGAAAGAGGTACCTGGGAGCATAGGTTCTCGGAGTGTAATGAGTTGGCAGACTTTAAAAATTCCCTACAGAGTACTCTGTCAGGAATACTGGGCGAGCAAATGAGTGTAACAAATTATTTTTTTTTTGAGCTGGGATACAGGATCTGAATTGCCTAGACATAGTAAGACCTTAGTTAAGTTTAATTCTGGTGGTTGCCAAAAAAAAGCAATTACTAGAAAAAAGGAAACTAAAATCTAAACCAACTACACTTGAAGTAGTGGATATTATATTCTAACAGAGATAAAATAATGTGAAGCGGGTTCCTTAGAAAAGGGTAGGAGTAAATTACAATGACAGATGTGGAAATTGTGGGAACAATGCACACAGAAAATGTTACACAGGAGAAAGGAGGTTTAACAGAAAGCAGGAATTGAACAATTTATGTAATGCTGGTTTGAGTATATGATATACAACAATATATGTGATGCATACCATTTGCAAATGTGAATTTGTTAATATGGTTTGATTACTTTTATATAAATGTAAGTTAGCCTATGTCACAAGTGACAATTCAATAAAGGTGTTTAAAAAAAAAAATGCAGTGACCTTTGATGAACTTTTAATATTTTTTTAAGATCACTTTGTGTCAAACTATTTTGCTACCAATCTTCCTGGTATTCACAGTTCAGGAAATAAGAAATGAGTATTTGCTCCATGTTTAATATGCCTTGCTGTTTACAAAAGATCTCCCCTATGCATCATTACTAGGTAAGCATAAGATGGAATTATTCTATTGTGGCTGGATAAACAAACAGTTAATCCTTTGCAATTGTAAAACCCAGACATGCTAAAAAGAAAGTACAGTTGTGTACACTTACCATAAATGTAGATGTTCTAGTGCATTCAATGTTGCAGTCATCACATTTGGGTTATCTGCCTGCAGGTATCCCTCAGTCGGCCTGAATACCAGAGTCTTGGGATTTCTGCATCGGATGCTGTCGCTTCTTCCATGATGTCAGGATGTCATGGGTATGAAACATTGCAGCCGACGCCATTTCACCCATTTTCTTGCCCCAGATGTCAGGAGCCCCCTAAACAGGAAGCAATTACATGGTGTGGAACACCCCCACCAAAAAGCAAATACCAATGATATAAGTTATACCAAACAAAAAGGATAGGCAGAAGTAAAGAGAAGTCATGGGGCTGGAGGGAGGGTAACCAGAACTGCAACAGTGAATCCACTTGAACATCTACATTTATGGTAAGTGTACACAAATGTTCTTTGTGTTTCGCTGTTGCAGTCATCACATTTGGGTTGACTCCCAAAGCTGAGGATGGGTGGAGGCAGTCAAGAAGCATTAGGGCTGGCAAGCAGGCCCTGTAAGACTGCTGTAGCAAATCCAGCTCTGGATTTAGAAAAGATAGGCAAGTGGTAATGCTTGGTGAAGGTGTGTACCGAGGTCCAGGTTGCAGGTTCCAAGATGTCCCTGGCAGGGACTTCCCTGACAAATGCAATAGAGATTGACATAGCCCTAGTGGAATGGGTTCTGATCCCTTGTGGGGCATGTTTCCCATGATGTTTGCAGCAGAAATGGATGCAGTGTGCTAATCATGTAGAAATGGTTTGCCCTCTGTCCCTGTAGCAAAACTGACTAGCAGCTGGTCAGACTTCCAGAAAGGTTTAGTCCTGTAGAGATAGAAAGTACAGTTGTGTACACTTACCATAAATGTAGATGTTAGTGTATTCACTGTTGCAGTCATCACATTTGGGTTATCTGCCTGCGGGTAGCCCTCAGCCTGCCTGAATACCAGAGTCTTGGGATTTCTGCATCGGATGCTGTTGCTTCTTCTGTGATGTCAGGTCATCAGGGGTATAAAACATGCAGCCGACGCCATTACATCAGTTTTTCTTGCCCCAGATGTCAGATGCCCCCAAAACAGGAAGCAATTATATGGTGTGGAAGACTCCCAGCAAAAAGCAAATACACATAGTATAAGATATGCCAAACCAAAAAGGATAGGTGAAAGCAAAGACAATCCGGGGGCTGGAGGGAGGGTAACCAGGACTGCAACAGTGAATACACTCGAACATCTACATTTATGGTAAGTGTACACAACTGTACTATGTTCTTAGTGTTTCACTGTTGCAGTCATCACATTTGGGTTGATTCCCAAAGCTAATGAAGGGTGGAGGTAGATTAAGAAGCATAAGGACTAGCAGTTAGGCCCTGTAAGACTGCTGTGGCAAATCCAGCTCTGGATTTAGAAAAGATAGGCAAGTGGTAATGCTTGGTACAGAGTTCCAGGTTGCAGCTTCCAGGATGTCCCTGGTAGGGACTCCTCTGAGAAATGCAGTAGAGGTAGATGTAGTCCTAGTGGAATATGTTTTTATCCCCTGTGGGGCAGGTTTTCCAAGGTGCTTGTAGCAGAAATGGATGCAGTGTGCTATCCATTTAGATATGGTTTTCTTTGAAATGGCCTTCCCCTCTGCCCCTGCAGCAAAGCCGACTAGGAGCTGGTCAGATTTTTTGAGAGGCTTAGTCCTGTCCAAATAGAATCTAAGCTGTCTGTGCACATCTAGAGAATGCAGTATCCTTTGCCCTTTATTTTGAGGATTATGGAATAGTAGGCAAACAAATAGACTGGTTTAAAGCCACATTAGACATCACCTTGGGCATAAAAGATGGGTTAGTCCCGAGGGAAACCCTGTCCGCATGGAAGATAATGAAGGGCTCCACTGCCATGAGGGCCTGCAGTTCAGACACTCTTCTTGCTGAAGTGATGGCTACAAGTAAAGCTGTTTTCCATGAGAGGAATTTCAACTCTACTGTAGCAGCCGGTTCGAAGTGGGGGGGGGGGTGTAAGTTTTTCCAATACAAAGTTAAGGTCCCAGGCTGGAGTGGGAGCTCTTAAATTTTTGGTCCCTCTAAGGAACTATTAGGATGAGAGAAGAGGGGTGTCTCAGTATTATAATGAGCTGAGATGGCAGATGCATGAATCTTAATTGAAGAGAAGGACAGGCCCTTGTGGAGCATTTCTGTTAAATAATCTAGTATAGGAGATAAACTGCGCAAAGTTGTGCCCATTCCTTAAGAATGGCACCAGGAATAGTATCTTTTCCACTTTTTTGAATAGGATTTTCTACTACTAGGCCTCCTTGCCTCAGGAATGACATCCAGCACCTGCTTACTGAGGGTTGCTAGAGGTGGGTTCAGGGGATTAGCCAGGCTGCTAATGCTACTGAGATGTGCAGGTAAGCTTCGTTTAAGTCTATGGTTGCCAGCCAGGCATCCTTGGCTAGCATAGGAAGTAGCTGTTGGAGAGTTAGCATTTTGAATTTTGGAACCACCAGAAAGGTGAGGAGAACAGATAAATCCAGGATAGGACGGCAGGAGTTCTCTTTTCTGGGAACCAGGAACAGTCTTGAATAAAAGCCTTGTCCCCTTTGTTCTGCTGAGACAGGTTGAATAGCCTTGATGCAGAGGAGAGAAAGTACTTGCTTTTGGGCCTCCGCCCACTGGTTTGGGGGGAGGTCTGGCCATCCACAAAGGATTGGGAGTGAGTGGAAGTGGAACCCGTATCCTACGGAAACAATGTTTAAAACCCATTTGTCTTGGGTAATGTATTTCCAGTTTTTTGCATGCAGGGCGAGTTTTCCTCCTAAAGGTGCAAGTACTTGAGCAAGGCTTGGGGGAGTTCAGAATAAGTCATTGTGCAAGTTTACCATAGCGGGGTGGCTTACTACTCCCTGTTTTGGATGTGGGAGCACCCCACTGCTTAGATGTGTTCATAACCTCAGACTGAAGTCTTGGGGGTCTGCTGCCCCTGGGTTTGGACCGAGAAGGCCTAGAAGGGACTGGAAAGGACCAGTTCTTTGAAGGCCAATGCCTACTGAATCTAGGTGGCTGTACTTGTAAGAAATCTTTAACAGTTTGCATAGATTTAGCTTTCTTCTCCATCCTTTTGAGAACTTCTTTTGCTTTATTGCCAAATAGGCGCTATTGGTTTAAGGGTGCATCCAGTAATTTTGCTTTGACATGATCTGGCAAGTTTTATTCCTTAAGCCAAGCATGCCTTCTAAAAACAGACCCAGTGGCAGCAGCCCTACAAGATGCTTCTAAAGCATCAAAACCACACTGCAAAGTATGCTTACCAACTTGGTCAGCAGAATGCATTAACTCTTGTAAATATTTGCGTTCTGCACAGTCAGGAATCAACATCATTTTCTGTTTACTTAAACCCATAATATGCTGCTGATACTTTAACCTATGAAACTGGCAATTTAAAGCTCTAATGGCCAGAGTAGCAGAGACGTATATCTTCCTACCCCATCTGTCTAAAGCCCTAGAATCCCTGTCAGAAGGAGTAGGATTCTTGGCAGTAGTAGCCTTAAGGCCTTTTGGTCTTTGGGAAATGGTCTCTGGATCCGCAGTAGGATTCTTGAAAGGAATTTGAGAGTCAGGTACTCTATAGTAACCATCAGGTTTTCTGGGAGCTGGAGGCAAAGTATCTGAGGTAAGGCTGGATTCCAAGAAAACATCATCTACAATCTCCAGAACAGGAGAGATAGCTAGAGGCCTGTGCTGAGGCAGGTTTAAAAATTCCCCGAGTCTCTTTTTGGGCTGAGAGTAGTCCTGGCTTTCCCAGCAGAAATGCTCCCTAAGGGTATGCAGGGTTTTGCCAAAAGAAAAATCTTCTGGAGGGGAAGGAGAGGAAATGGAATCCTCTGCATCAGGAACTGTTTTACCAGAGGATGAGAGAAGAGGGGTGGCTCAGTATTATAATGAGCTGGGATGGCAGAGGCATGAATCTTAATTGAAGAGAAGGATAGGCCTTTGTGGAACATTTCTGTTAAGTAATCTAGTATACAAGGAAAGCTGGGCGCATGTGTCCATTCCTTGAGACTGGCTCCAAGAACAGTATCTTTTCCACTTTTCTGAATAGGATTCTCTAGTAGTAGGCATTTTTGCCTCCAGGATGACATCCAGCAACTGCTTACTAAAGGTTCAGGGGATGAACCAGGCTGCTAGCTTCAGGGTTTGTAACTGAGGATGCAAAATCTGGCCCTCCTGCTGGGACAGCAGGGAGAGGGTGTGAGGCAGGTGCCAAGGTGGCAGTACTGTCAGAATGCACAAAGGTGGGTACCAGTGCTGGAGCGGCCAGTCTGGTGTAGTCAGGATTGTCCTTGGCTCGTCCTGTTTGGTCTTTAGTAGAACCTTCAAGAGGAGGGGCAGAGGAGGAAAGGCATAGACTGAGAGGTTTTCCCATGTAAAACGACAGAGCATCCACTTTCCATGCTTGGCTATGGGGAGTTTTGGTGCAATATTTCCTCAATTGAAAGTTCTGAGGGAAAGCAAAGAGGTCCACCTCAGGTGTGCCCCCCCCCCCATTTTGGATCAGCAGCTTGAATGATTTGTGTTCCAGTTTCCACTCGTGCGGGTCCATTAGATTTCCACTAAAGTCATCTGCTAGTGAATTTAGTTTGCCTGGCTAGCATAGGAAGCAGCTGTTGGAGAGTAAGCATCTTGAACCTTGGAACCTCTAGGAAGGTGTTGAGAATAGACAGATACAGGATAGGGTGCCAAGAGTTTTCTTTCCTGGGTACCAGAAACAGTCTGGAGTAAAAACGTTGTCCCCGATGCTCTGCTGGGACAGGTTGAATAGCCTTGATACGGAGAAGAAAAAGTACTTGCTTTTGAGCCTCTGCCCACTGATATGGGGGGGGAGGTCTGGCCATCCGCTTGGGGTTGGCAGTGAGTGGATCTAGAATCTGAATCCCTGGGATACAATGTTCAAGACCCATCTGCCCTGGATGATGTACTCCCAGTTTTTTGCATGTAGGGCAAGTTTTCCTCCTAAGGGTGCAAGTACTTGGGCAAGGCTTGGAAGAATTAAGGATAGGATTGTGGCTTACTACTCCCTGTTTTAGAGGTGGGAGCACTCCATTGCTTAGATCTGTGCATACCCTGAGACTGTAATCATGGTGGTATACTGCCCCTAGGTTAGGACTGATAAGATCTGGGAGGGACTGGAAAGGACCAATTTTTAGAAGGCCAATGCCTACTGAATCTAGGTGGCTGTACCAGTAGGAAATACTTAACAGTTTGCACAGATTTAGTTTTTTACTCCATCTTTTTGAGGACTTCTGCTTTATTGCCAAACAGGCGTTCTTGATTTAGTGGTGCATCTTGTAATTTTGCTTTGACATAGTCTGGCAAGATATGTTACTTAAGCCAAACATGCCTTCTAAGAACAGACCTAGTGACAGCAGCCCTACAAGATGCTTCTAAGGCATCAAAACCACATGGCAAAAGTATGTTTTTCAACTTGGTTAGCAGAATGCATTAACATGTGTAAATCTTTATGTTCTGCACAATCAGGAATCAACATCATTTTCAGTTTAATTAGCTCCATAATATGTTGCTGATACTTGAACATATGAAACTGGCAATTTAAAGCCTTGATGGCAAGAACAGCAGGTTGTATATCTTCTTACCCCATATGTCTAAAGCCCTAGAGTCCCTGTCCGAAGAGGTAGGGCTTTTGGCTATTGAAGCCTTAATGCCTTTAGGTCCCTGGGAAATGGTCTCTAAATCCACAGTAGGATTCTTAAAGAGAAACTTGTGGGAGTCATGTACTCTGTAGTACCGGTCAAGTTTCCCAGCCACTGGAGGCAATGTATCAGGGTTAAGGCTAGATTTCAAGAAGACATCCTCTACAATCTCCAGAACAGGGGGTACAGCTACAGGCCTGTGCTGAGGCAAGACTAAAACTTCTCCGAGTCTCTTTTTGGGCTGTGGGTAGTCCTGGCATTCTCAGTGGAAATGCTCTGTTAAGGTATGCAAGGTTTCACCAAAAGAAAAATCCTCGGGAGGGGAGGCAGAGGGGATGGAATCCTCTGCATCTGAATCCTCATAGGTAGAAAAGGGAATGACCTGGTAATCAGAGGGAGCACAGACATCAGGCTCACGGTCTGTAGAATCAGCAGGAAAATCACTCCTTTGTCTTAAATACGCTGGCTTCCCCTAATTAAAGTTATAAGGTCATCAGCCATGCTAAGCATTTGTTTCCGTGGCATGGGAGCTTGAGCATGCGCTTTGGTCGTCGGTTTTCTAGGCGAAGTGCGAACTCTGGGCCTGAGAAATTCTGTAGTTTTAGTCAAAAATGAAGAGGTCTGTTTAATACGAACATCAGAAGGTTGGAATACACCCTTAGAAGCCGGTGCCTGCACAGCAGCTCAGGACCCATCCAAGGTAGAGACATCCGCAGGTTCCATAGTCGAAGAAGCAACTCTCGGCACACTGGACTCTGAAGGGGTCTCAGCAGAGGCCTGCGAATCTGTAGAAGTGGGTATCAGGGGCTGCAAAAGCGCCTCACTAAGTACCGGCCTATGCTGTCTGTCTCTGTCTTTATCCTTACGTTTTTTTGGAAGATTGGTAGTCGGATGGCTTATCGAAGCCATTTCAGAATACGAAGAACGACAGCAAAAGAAATTAGCGACAAATATAGCCTGATGACGAATAGTTCAGGCATTGAACAAGGCACAAAACCGACAGCAAGGAACATTGTGGTCTGGGCCTAAACAGATGACGCAGTAAGAATGAAAATTTCTGGGAGATATTTGCTTTCCACAGTTAAGACAATTATAAACTTTTTCTGACATTTGTTAGAGCAAGAAAAAAAGGATCCCCAACGGGGTATTTATCTTTTAGAAGACGTCAGGTCTGAAACTCGAAAAATGAAAATTTCAGGAGGCGGCCGACCGGCACTTGCAAACTGCTTCTGCTTCGGACACTGCATGGCAAGAAAGACTGATGTAATGGTGTCAGCTGCATGTTTTATACCCATGACGTCCTGAAGTCATGGAGGAAGCGACAGCATCAGACGCAGAAATCCCAAGACTTTGGTACTCAGGCTGACTGAGGGCTACCTGCAGGCAGATAACCCAAATGTGATGACTGCAACAGTGAAACACGAAGAACATCTGGCTTCAGTATAGAAAGCTGACAAACATCACGGCTCATGCAAACAGCACTGTCCATCTTCACATAATCAATCACATTTTCATCAAAGCAATAAAAGTACAGTTTTGTACCTACCATAAATGTAGATGTCCGATAGGTATGCATCTGCAGTCATAACATATGGGTTGTCCTGCCTCAGGCAGCCCTCGGTCGGCCCGATTCCAAAGTCTGGGTCTGGCCTCGGCTGATGTCGCACTTCACCCGACGTCATAGCTCCTGGGGTATAAAGGCATCAGCCGACGCCATTTTCCTCAGTGTTTCTTGCCCCAGATGCCAGGTGCCCTCTAGGAAGGCTAAATTTGGATAAATGTTGAAAATTCCAAACAGTAGCAAACAAACAAAAAAAAAATATATATATATATATACAAACAAATACACCATAATAGATTCCCCCAGCTAGCTGAAAGAGGGGTAAGCACCCTAGGAATACCACAGAGGGGAAGGAGGGTGGGTAATCCTGACTGCAGATGCATACCTATCGGACATCTACATTTATGGTAGGTACAAAACTGTACTATGTCCTTCAAGGATGCATCTGCAGTCATAACATATGGGTAGAATACCATAGCCAAACTGGGGGAGGAGGCACTAAGATAAAGATGGTGTAGTTAAGATCCCTTGTAAAACTGCAGTTGCAAAGCCTGCTCGGGATCTGGAGTATAAAGGAAGATTGTAATGCTTGGCAAATGTATGCACGGAGCTCCAAGTAGCAGCTTCTAAAATGTCTTTGGTAGCCACTCCTCGTAGAAACGCTGTAGTGGTGGCTGTAGCCCTTGTGGAGTGAGGCCTGATATTTTCAGGAGTTGTCTTTCCATGAAAAGAGTAACAGAATCGAATGCAATTTCCTATCCATTTTGAAATTGTCTGTTTGGAAATTGCTTTTCCTTGCACTCCTGTTGCATATGCTACCAGAAGCTGGTCAGTTTTCTGCTGGTCTTAGTTCTGTCCAGGTAGTAGCGCAGTTGTCTATGTACATCTAAGGTGTGTAGTAGCTTTTCCCCTGTTCTGTGGGTTAGGGAAGAACGTAGGTAAATGAATAGCTTGGTTCAAGGATACCCTGGATACCACCTTTGGCATGAAAGTAGGATTGGTTCTCAGAGACACTCTATCCTGGTGAAAGATAAGGAAAGGCTGTACTGCCATTAATGCCTGTAACTCTGATACCCTTCTTGCAGAAGTGATTGCCAGAAGGAAGGCAGTTTTCCAAGATAAGAACTGTAAGTCTGCTGATGCAGCTGGTTCAAAAGGGGGAAGTGTTAATGTTTCCAGCACAAAATTGAGATCCCATGCAGGCAGAGGTGGTTTCCTTGGAGGTTTTACATTTTTGATCCCTCTTAGAAATTGTCTGAGGAGAGGATGAGAGAAGATAGGAGGATCCATGTTGTACTCTGCTGAAATTGCTGAAGCATGAATCTTAATGGAAGAATAGGACAGGCCATTGTGGAACAGTTCTGCTAAGTATTCTAGGATGTGTGCTAGGTTTGCAATCGTGACATCTGTTCCCTTTGATGCACTCCAAATGAGGAATCTCTTCCATTTGGCTGAGTATGTTTTCCTTGTGGAGGGTCTGCGAGCCTCCAGAATAATGTCCTTGACTCTCTGAGATAAAGCAGGCTGGTTTTGTTTTATGCAATTTTCCAGGCGGTTAGCTGCAGAGTTTTCAAGTTTGGATGCAGGGTCTTGTAGTTGTTCTGTGTTAGAAGTAAAGGTCATAGAGGTAGAGGCCATGGGTTCGTCCGAGACATGCTTCTCAGTAGCGGATACCAATGTTGCCTTGGCCAGTCTGGAGCTATCAGAATTACCTTTGGCTGTTCCTCCCTGATCTTCAGTAGAACTTTGTACATCAATGGGAGAGGTGGGAAGGCATAAACTGTCTGGGCCTTCCAGCTGAAAGAAAGGGAGTCCACCCTCCAGGCTTGTGGGTGGTATTCTCGAGCAGAATTTCTTCAGTTGGTGGTTGAGTGGGGAGGCGAACAGGTCTACTTCTGGCAATCCCCATGTCTTTGTTATGGTTTTGAAGATATCTGGATGCAGCATCCATTCGTGAGCATCCGTGGTAGTTCTGCTTAATTTGTCTGCTAGTATATTCTCTTTTCCTGGTACAAATTTGGCCTGCAGTTGAATGTTGAGATTCAGGCCTAGGTTCCACAGCTCCGTTGCCATCCGGCATAAAGGGTAGGAGTGCGTGCCTCCCTGTTTGTTGATATACCACATGACTGTGGTATTGTCCGTCCTTATCAGCAGGGGTCCTTGCTGAAGGAATGCTTTGAATGCCTCTATTGCATGCTTCACTGCCAGCATCTCCTTTAGATTTATGTGTAGATTCAGCTGGTCTTGGGACCATAGGCCTTGGATACACTTGTCTTCCATGTGTGCGCCCCAGCCTAGGTCTGAGGCGTCCGTGGTGATGGTCTGCCTTGGTTGTGGTTTGTGGAAAGGCAACCCTCTGTTGGTCTTGCAGGCCTGAGCCCACCACAGGAATTCCTTTTTCAGGCATGGAATGACTGGTATCATGGTTTCTAGACTGTGACTGTGTTGAGACCATACATTTCTTAGGTACCATTGTAATTTCCTCATATGTAGTCTGGCATGTAGTATCAAGATTATGCAGGATGCCATGTAACCCAGGACCTGCAGGACTTTCCTTGCAGTAAGCTGAGTTTGCGTTGTCAATGCCGTGAAGTAGACTGGAAGTTGTTTTTGTTTTTCTTCTGTGAGAAAAGCCATCTGAGTTATTGTGTCCAGTTCTGCACCCAAAAATGTTATCCTTTGGGATGGCACTAGTCTTGACTTTTGTATGTTGACTGTGTATCCCAAAGCTTGTAGCAGTTGTATGACATAGGCTAAATCCTTTATTACTTTTGTCTTGTTGTCCGCTTGTATTAGGCAGTCGTCCAGGTATGGGTAGATTTGAATTCCCTGAAGCCTGCAATGTGCAATTACTGATGCCAGGCATTTTGTGAATACTCTGCGCGCAGTAGATAAGCCAAAGGGCAATGCTGAGAATTGATAATGCTCTGATCCTGCAAGAAATCTGAGGTGTCTTCTGCAATCTGGTCATATAGGGACGTGCAGGTATGCCTCCTTGAGATCTAGAGTCACCAGCCAAGACTCCTTGCCCAACATGGGAAGAAGTTGATGTAGGGTCAGCATCTTGAATTTTGGTACAATGAGATAGGTGTTCAGTGCGGACAAGTCGAGAACAGGCCTCCATTGAGTTTCTTTTCTTGGTACAAGGAATAGTCTGGAGTAAAATCCTTGGCCTTGTTCCATAGATGGTACCTTTTCTATTGCTCTCATCCTTAGTAAGTTGATGACCTGTTTTAGAGCCTCTGTCTTCTGGCTTGGTGGAAGGTTTGGCATTCCTCTCTTTTTTGGTAAAGTGTGGAAGTGAAACCTGTAGCCTTTGTCTATTGTTTGCAAAGTCCATTTGTCTCCTGTGATGCAATGCCAGTTTTTTGAAAATAAAGCTAACTTTCCGCCCAAGGGTGCTTCTAATTGTTCCCTGGTAGGCGGAATCAGAGCCAAGTCATTGTGTCTGTCCTGTGGAAGTGGTTGTAGCCGCAGATGTGGAGGCACTCCTCTGGTTGTCAGGTTGCCACTGACGGCCCCTGTAGGCACCCCTTGATTGACCCCTGCCTCTTGGGCGTCTATTTCTGCCTCTCTGTGCTCTGGTGGTGTCTGGAAAGGACCAATTCTTTGAAGGCCAATTTCTGCTGAACCTCGGAGGTTGGACCTGCAGAAAATCCTTGGCGGTTTGTACAGATTTTGCCTTTTCTTCCACTTTCTTTAGTACCTCCTGTGGAAGTGGTTGTAGCCGCAGATGTGGAGGCACTCCTCTGGTTGTCAGGTTGCCACTGACGGCCCCTGTAGGCACCCCTTGATTGACCCCTGCCTCTTGGGCGTCTATTTCTGCCTCTCTGTGCTCTGGTGGTGTCTGGAAAGGACCAATTCTTTGAAGGCCAATTTCTGCTGAACCTCGGAGGTTGGACCTGCAGAAAATCCTTGACTGTTTGTACAGATTTTGCCTTTTCTTCCACTTTCTTTAGTACCTCCTGTGCAGGGGAGCCAAATAAACTTTGTTTCTCCATAAGAGCAACTAGGAGTTTAGATTTTACATGGTCTGGTAAGGATTGCTCTTTTAGCCAGGCATGCCTTCGAATCACTGCTCCAGTCATAGCTGATCTAAATGAAGCCTCCAGTGCATCATAGCCGCATTTTAAAAAATGATTACTGACCTGCTGAGAATTGTGTACCAACTCCTGAAGGGACTTACGGTCTAAAGGTTCAGGAGAGGAAAGCTTTTTATTTAGCTGATCTAACAAAAATTCCTGGTACTGTATCATGTGAAATTGACAGTTTAAAGCTCTGGCAGAAAGAGTAGCAGATGTATAAACTTTTTTACCCCATCTCTCTAATGATCTTGATTCTCTTTCAGAGGGTAGGGGGTTTTTGGCAGAGGCAGCTGCAACACCCTTGGGACCCTGAGAAATGGTTTCTGGGTCTGCAGCGTGGGCCTTAAGTGGAAATGAGAATCCGGGACCCTGTAATATCTGTCAGGTTTGGCAGGGGCCGGGGGAAGAGAATCAGGGGCTGAGCAGGCATCATTGTAAGCATCATCAACAACTGAAAGAACAGGAGGTATGGCTAGAGGCCTATGCTGTGGTAAGTGTAAAAATGTCCTTAGCCTTTTCCTAGAATCAGAAAAGTCCTGACCCTGCCATTGGAAATGTTCCCTTATTGAATGTAGAGTTTCCCCAAATGAAAATTCTTCTGGGGGGCAGAAGGAATGGAGTCTTCTGCATCCGAATCCTCATAAGGTGAGTATGGGCCTTCCTGATGGTCTGATACATCTGATCCATCCGAGGAATAGTCAGAGGAAAGAGGTTCAGGGGGTTCAGTCCTAGGCCTTTTTTCAGGAGGGGGTTGTGAGGCCCTGTCTGGGTGAGGTTGGGATCCCCTGATCAAAGAAATAAGGTCCTCAGCAAGGCTGAGAATTTGAGAACTTGAGGAAGGCCTGTGAGGAGGGGCTTTTGTAGGTAAGGCCTTGGAAAGTTTAGCTGCTTTAGCCCTGGAGAAGGCCTTAATGGACATAGAAGCAGGGGGTCTAGCTGCCCCACGTGCAGGAGTAGAAATGTCCAACGGAATGGTGTCGGACAATTCTAGTGTGCCTGCTTCCTCAGTAGGAATTTCTGTAGCCGACTCCGCCGGGGCCTCTGAGGCCTCGGTCGTCGGAGGCCTGCTAGCGGCCGGAGGAAGAACCGAGGACTCGGTTTCAGCCGAAACCGAGACACTCGGGGTAGGCCTAACCGTAGTTTCAGCCGAAACCGTGGGCCGTGAGTGTCGGTCCTTTTCCTTGCGTTTTTTTAGCTAAATGAGTAGTCGGAGTCTCCGACGGCATTTTATATGCAAAAG
The DNA here is from genome assembly GCF_019279795.1 of Protopterus annectens. Lineage (NCBI taxonomy): Eukaryota > Metazoa > Chordata > Ceratodontiformes > Protopteridae > Protopterus > Protopterus annectens. The sequence goes on from NC_056727.1 coordinate 1,253,140,445, forward strand.
CGGGACCAAAAAACTCTTCTGCAAACTCCGACCGACGTCTAAGTGTCCGTCGGTTGAAGGAGGCACAGGCTAAACAAGCTGATACGTCGTGGTCTGGGCCTAAGCAAGGAAGACAGTAAGAGTGGAAATCCTTATGAGGTATTTGTTTCCCACAAGTTAAACAATTATTTACTTTTTCTGACATCGGCTGAGGCAAGAAAGAGTCCTCAATGGGGTACTTAGCTTTTTAGAAGTCTTCGGTAGCTGAAATCTCTGGATCTGACCGACCGGCACTTGCGAACAGCTTCTGCTTCGGGCACCGCGCGGCAAGAAAGACTGAGGAAAATGGCGTCAGCTGATGCCTTTATACCCCAGGAGCTATGACGTCGGGTGAAGTGCGACATCAGCCGAGGCCAGACCCAGACTTTGGAATCGGGCCGACCGAGGGCTGCCTGAGGCAGGACAACCCATATGTTATGACTGCAGATGCATCCTTGAAGGACATCTGCCCACTCACCAATTCCTCTCACTTTCTCAATTATTACACTATTGACTGTAGTATCACAGGTCCTAGTGAAGCTCATGTACACTGCTTCACATCTCATCAGGCAGGTTAACTACCCAGAGAACTATAAACTGGCGCAAGATGGACCATGTAAACTTATACGGACCCGCATCCTGCAAGTTTTGAGCTACGGACCCACATCTTGCAAGTTGAGTTACGTATAACACATTTCACTATTTTATTCTGTTGTCTCACACATTCAGTACGTGTCAACACAATATTTTGGTAATAACTGCTCTTTAGGTACAAAAACATGCTCCTCAGCAGCTCAGGACGGTGTCCTCCCTTCACCCAGCATTCCTCTAATGTCAGGAACCGTTCAGAAAATAACTTTTGTGATTCAGATTTACAACAGTAAATTTTTGTTACAAGCTAATTAGTCCAGGACATAAGAGCTTTGTAAAATGGAGAATTAAAAAAATATATATCTTTAGCTATGAGGTGTACAACAATAATAAATATGAATATACTCTGCTACCTGTAAGACAGTGAAGCTAGTTCTGACAGACAGTGACAAAGAATATTCTGGATTTTTCACCTGTGCTTTAAAAAGCAGATCCCATGCAGCCTGTCAAGTTTTTGTCATTTTCATCTACATAATCTTAGTTTTTTCAGTATGCCCATAATCTATGCAAGTCATCCAAAAAGTTCTATACAGAAATACAAATGCATTTTCTTCTCTTCAAGTCATTCATTCAGGCAGTTACCACTCCTTCGAGTGACAGTTAATCAAAAAATGATAAGAAGGGTCCACTGAACAGAAAGAAGTGAAGAATTGCCATGTCTGAAGGGGGGGGGGGGCATTTCAGGCCCATAGTAAAGGAAAGAGAGGTCTGGAATGCATCTGAACAGAAATCCAAGGCATTCACTGAAATCTTCTAAAAACAGGTATAATTTGAGCCTGTATTGCACTTCGTGAAGTCTACTTTATTGAACTGCTGATTCATTTTTACCGTTTTTTGCTGCTGTGACTGCTTTATTCCTCACTTTGTATCACTGCTACTTCTGCCTTAAATAGCATAGGCTAGATTCAGACTTACTGAATCTAGACTGTTTGGTATCACTTGAGCACTAAAACCAGCCATCTTACATAGAGAGCCTTCCTGCACCCTTGTAGCAGATGTGTGTAGATTAGGACCCATCCAAGTTGGGTTTTGCTGGAATAAGGTTCTGTTTGAGGACTTCCTATTTGTAGTTTGTGTTAAATACAAGCAAATTTCATTTGTGCTTAGCTGCACACAGTGCAATGGGGGTCAGCAGTGCCCTGCATATACGCAAACGCTGAGATACAACTTTTTCCCTACGGAATAGTCAGTGGAACCCTCCCAGGCTTCCTTACTGCACCACGGGCAACTCGGCTGAGCACTAAGCAGCATTGTCACACTTTTTAATCCCCAATTCTTAATAAGTCCCCTTGCTATCCCCAGAGCAAAAGCTGATGTAACTTGCCCAACCCCTAACAGTACTTAAGGTTTAACTTGCTACAACAGACAGTCAGTTTCACAATATTTCTCCAACCAATTCGATTGGCATGGGCATCCTGAAGCAATGTAGTAATTGCTTCATGTAAACCTTACAACTATTTGTTCCTACAGCAAACAAATACAGTATGTGACAGATGTAACTATACTATGAAACTGAAATCAATTCCCTCACATAATAAACATCAAAAAAAGGTTGTCAGCGCACACACCTCTATCATACAAGATAATGTCATGACACACAAACCCACATACAAGTAGCCACTAAGCGCCTACTAAATGACCAGACACCTCCCAAGCACAAACTCACACATACTACAGCACCACCAAAATCTACTACACACAGCACACATACTACTGTCTCAGTGAATAAGCACCTAAGGCAGAACAACTCAAAACCAAACGTTCCAGTCATAGGAGATTCCACAGTGAGACACACAGATGTCCCCTTCAACAGGCTGCACAAGGAAAAGGTCACAGTCAGCTGCCTGTCAGGTGCCAGGATTCATCAAATCATGCATGCACAAGTCACTCAACAATTACCATTATGACTGTCAAAGTACATGCTGGGGTGAGTGACTTGAGAGATACCTCCCTGAACTATATGAAGACAGACACGACTGAATTATAAGATTATCTGTCCCAGGCAGTTATGTCTCTAGCACTAAACAATATTCTATCTTCACCCAGGATGATGCCACAACATAAACAAAAAATGACTGACCTCAGCAATTGGCTTAGCTTCTGGTGTCAATCTAGGGAGATCCAGTATGTCAGTCGAGAGACCATGCTGCTTTGCCAGAGATGGTTTTCACCTGTCTTCTCTAGGCTTTCAAATACTAACAAAGATGTTTGCCTCCCCGATAGTGCCTTTTTTAGGCAATACCAAAACAACAAAACTTCTGAGGTAAAAAAAATCTACAGACAAACTGAAGGTTATGCTGCTTAATACTAGGAGTCTAAACAAGAAACTGCACTCCCTGGAAGCTCTCCTCACCTCGGAAGATGTGGATGTCTTTGCAGTCACAAAGACTTGGTTCAAGGCAGCACAAAGCACCCCGATCATACAAGGCTACAATGCCTTCCAAATTCGGAGGGGTGGCATAACGGTCAAGGTGTTTACCCTATAAAAACGAGTGTGAAAGAACCAAAGGTGGAGGTGTATCCATCTTCAATAAATCCAAATACACCTCAAGACTGGTTACACAGTACAACTCTTTTGAGCTACTTCAGGTCCAAATAACTACACCCTACCACATCATTGCCAGCTACACTTCCCCCACCATCATCCATAAGAAGCACACTGCCTACTTGGACTTGCTTCAAATCACTCACTATACAGCCAAACACCTTGGTCATGGGAGATTTCAACTATCCTTCAATCAAGTGGGTGACATACAAGAGCACAAGCTCAATCACCCTAGAGTTCCAGGACCGTGTTAATACAAAAGCTCTGGAGCAGTTAGTCTGCACCTCCGCAAGGGGCTCAAATGTTCTAGACTTAGTACTCACCAATATGACTGCACTAACCCCTGTGTTTTGCCCTCCCTAGAAAGGTCAGACCATAAATCTGTGTCATGCAAAGTAATGATCCAACCGGACACCTCCACAGCAGAAATAAAACTGAGAAAATTCTCCAAAACAAACTATAGCCTCCTAAGCAATGGTTTGAAAAGTTTCAAACCCCCACAAACACCCTGTATAACTACTTAAACAATTGTAATGACTCTGCTGTACCCGACAGGTTCAAAACCAAGTCCTCCCGTAAAAACAAGCCACCCCAGTGGACCTCAAGTATCAACAGATTATATAACAAAAGGAAGAAACTGTTATCTTAAGAACAAGAGGAAACAATCAGCAGATATACCCTCCATGGCTTGAACAAGCAAATCAGATTGCTGGTAAAGTCATCTAAAGCTAGTTATGAGGCTAAATTAGCCTTCACTAGCTAAAGACAATCATAAGGCATTCTTTAGCTACATCTGAAATCTAAAAGGAAATTCCCAGCTATGTGTCGAACTCACAGTGGATGGCACCACTCACGCTGACCCCGAAGAAATTGCTAACCTGTTAGCAGACAGATGTGGAGCAAACTTCATCCCCCCCCCCGTCCTCTGCCTAGCATCACCAAAGAGCAGGTCATACCCATACTCTCCAATGCCGAAAACATGGCCTCTATGGGACCAGATAACATCTTAGGCTGCTTATTAAACAACCTAAAACATGACCTACTGGATCCACTTGGCACTCTCTTTAACCATAGCCCAAGCACTGGCTTTGTTCCAGTAGAATGGAGAAAAGCAACTGTAATCCACTTGCATAAAACGGGGTCCATCATTCATCCCTGGGAAATATAGACCCATAAGTCTAACCAGGCTTGTCTGCAAGGCCATGGAAAGAATCATCATGGACCTTATCAACATGGACAACCTAGTGGACTTCTTTGAGAATGTCACCAATGCCCTTGGTAAAGGCAAAGCAGTACATATTGCCAGTCTAGAAATTAGCCAAGGCTTTGACACAATCTTCTACTCGGGTATCATTGAGAAACTCTCCCAGATGGGGAATTAACCCATATGTCACTAGTTGGGTAACCAAACTGGGTCACTGACAGAACCCATACTGTCAAAGTTGGGGATTCCACCTTCACCAGTAGAACAATTACCAGTGGGGTACCACAAGGTTCTATGCTGGGCCCTCTACTGCTTGGCAAATCCATTTCTCAGAAGTCTAGGTGAAAGCAGACAGCTTGTGGCTTACCAAGTTTGCAGATGCCTGCAAACTGGGAGCAGTCACTGAGTCCCCTAAACATACTAGCATATTACAGGAGGGGTTAACAAAGACAAATGACTGGTGCCAAAGCCACAGTCTAAAACTAAACGCAAAAAAATGCATCAATGTCCAATTTGGCAAAGAGATAGCCCCTGCAAATTATAATATAGGCAGCACCCCCATAAGCTTAAACCCAGTAGTAAGTGACTTGGGAACACAAGTTGATAGCTGTCTAAATGTCAGTCACCATGTGTCCACAGTGGTAAGGAAAGCCTTTTACATTGCACACTTCGTAAGTAAGGGCATATCATCCAAGACCAAGTATGTTATAACTCCTCTGTACTTCATTCTCAAAGACCACTAGAAGAGTACAACTCTCACTTTTGCAAGTACCTCACCAGACACCTACAGGTGCTGGAGAGATCACAGAGGTTCCTGACAAAGAGAATTCAGGGAACCTAAAACATGACCTACATGGAAAGACTGAAAGCCCTGTTGCTGTACTCTGTCCTACAGGCTACTGAGAGGCGACCTGTCCCTGGCCTACAGAGCAGTCTCTGACCCTGACCTAACAGAAATGCTGCATGTCTGCAAATCAAATGGGACAAGAGTCACTCACTCCAGAGATCTCAACCTAGCCTGCGACTTAAACAAAACATGCTGGAGAGACAGATGCGTCTCTCAGACACTGCAGCTTCTCTGGAATAAACTCCAAATTCACATTAAGCAGAGCTCCTCAATGACCCTATTTAAACGCAACCTGGACAACTGGATGGGAGACTGTAAATTCACCCCTGGCGTGGCACCATGTCCCTCGTGGACAGGGGCAGACAGTACTTATAAAAGATTCACTCTGCAAACAATCAAGCCATCCAACAATGATCAATTAGGGAGCCATCTACCAATGGCCAATTACTGAACATGGGTATTACATGGCTAGGCCTGTAAAGGCCCTAGGACCATTAGCCTAGTAACCTCCTATGAACCTATGATTTCAGACTTACTTGTTGTGCACAGAGTAGGTACAAGCAAGTTAAAACAAGCATTTGTCAAGAAATATACTTGAAAAAGCAGCAGCAAAGGCAAGAATTTTAGTCCAGTAACTTACAATTGATCAATCTCAAAAACTTCAGTAGAAGGAGATTAATATCTGGCCCCTCAGTTAAGGCAAGAATAAAACCAAAGTACTAAACACAAGTCAGAATAGCAAGCCCACCAAAACCAAGCTCCAAGAAAAACAAAATCAAAAAACAGCTGACTATAACAAAATACAAGATGAAACAAAAACAGACCAAGTGTTTCCGTTTAATCTCAGAAGCTGTTTAACTTCTGGAATAAGAAAACACTCCACTGACACCACCATTCAGGTGACCTCAGACTTAGAATAAAGACTCAGTTAACCCCTTTCTATGAAACAGATCTCTAATAGCATCATCAATGAAACAAAATGCTATCTAAATAACTCCAGTATCTCATTTAGGTAAGCAGTAGTACTCAACTTGAGGACGACATCATATTATAACATACATGCTTAAAACACCTGCGGTCAGAGGGGAAATTGAGATTTTTTCGGCATCTGCCTTACAATCAAATAATTTAACAAATTCCTTAACAACAGAGGGTTCTTCTAAACTTGAGGAGGGTACATAACAAACCATTAGGTATGCGAAGGCTTGCAGTTGAGATGTTACTAGAATTTTTGTACTTTTGGTTCTGTTCCAGTACTGCTTAATAGTGGCTAAGGAAACGATAATAAAAGCGTGGAGGCAGGTACCTTGACTACTGCCATTTTTACAGTCCTGAGTAGAAAAAAAAAAAAAAAAAAAAACACGGTCTTAGAACATGCAGAGATAGAGAGAAGTGCATATTTCTAAATACCCTTGATGAAAGAATAGGCTAAACCACTTTCATTGCATCAGTGTATAAAAAGTATTAAATAACACTCAATACAAGGAACAATAGTTAAGTTTCTCCTAGGAACCTTGCACCAGTCTCATTGTGTTGTAGACTCCCCGGGTAGTAAAGACATGGAGACTTTCATGAAAAAAAAAAGTCAGTCTTGGCTTACCACAGCAAGGATATACTTCTTAAATCTGCCATCTAGCATCTTGATTAAAAAATCTTTAAACCACAAAGGTCCATTTACTAAACCACTTGTGTGGATGAGGGTCAGAAGTGACAGCAAGCTAAGCTGAACAGATCAGACTTCTTTATCCCCAGCAGCAATCCTCAGGCACTACCAGGTACACTAATCACTATAACCTCCCCAGCATATCTTTGATCTATTACAGGGCCTTCTCCCATTGTCTCTGTCCGGTACACCTCCTTAAGCAGAGACCAAGTGTGCGTCTTTATCAGATGCCCAGACCACATTAACTGACTTCTCTTGACTAAGAGAAGCAAACCTCCTGGAGTGCAGAGTGCTTTGGTCTATCATAGGCAGTGATACAAGAAATGTGAAGGAGTCTCATTCATACCATTTATATGTAACGTCTCTTCCATTCCATCACTACTCGCAATTAATGGTGACAAGCAAGACAGTGGACACAGAGTGACCAGTAAACTGACTATCCTATGACACTATTCTTGGTTAACCACCACAGTATTGTACATGACCTACAAGTACTGCTATTGTTGATGTACTCATGAACTTGTCAAACTCCTGATCCCTTCTCCCCTCAGTTGTGAGCAGGGCTTCAAGATATCCCTTCTCTTAGCTAGCTGCTTAACTCTTCTCTGCAGAGAAGAATCCCTCTTTTCTGAGAGACAGCAATAACTTATTTGAAGGTTTTGTTTATGCCCTCAGTAGCTAGGGCAGTGGTAAAAAAGCTGGGTTAAAAAAGTTGATCAGTTCTCGTGGCTACAACCAAAGGACTCACTAATGGAATGCTGTAGTGAAGAAGCTATCAAGTTTAACAGGCCTTCTCTGCATTGTCATTGAGGGAGGGGGTCTCCAAATGATCAACAGGTAGTGATAGATGAGACGGCAGCAACTGCAGTAGTCACTAAAGCAAAGACCCCAGTGTCAAAGGAGTTTAGCAAGGCAATGAAGAACAACTTCTGGATAGTAGTTCTGGTAAACTATCTAACAAGTCAAGAAAAAAAACAGAAAGAATATTAAATGGTAATGTTCGGCAAAGATGGAGAACTGACATCCTTGACTGTGGACATTGTTAGGCAATGGAAGAAACACTATGGGGAACTCCTAAACTCAAAAAATATGCCTTATTCGGAGGAATGAGTGTCAGGAACAAATGATAGGATTGTATCCTTTTCTATAAATTAGGTCACTATGGCAATTAAACTATTTCAGTGTGGCAATGCTGCAGGAATGGATGAGCTCCACTAGGAAATGAAATGTTGGCATTAGATATTGCTGAAATGTTGTGGTCAATTCATTTTAATGCTGTATGGGGGGGGGGGGCAGCATCTCCTGTTAATCCTATTTTCACAAACGGGAAAATACAGAGTGTTTTACTTATAAAAGAATGCCCCCGGCCTCCATGGGAAAGCTTTTGTGAAGGTGCTGGAAAAGCAATTCCATTCCACAGGTGACCCTTTAATTCAAGAGGAGCAATACAGATTGGCATGGAATAGTCGATCATCTCATTTTCCTCGTGTGGATACTAAACTGGCTGTGAGAGTTCAACACAGTCTGTGTGTGGTTTGTAGATCTACTGAAGAATACGCCTCCGTACAATAGTACTGAGCACCAGGACCAAAGCTTGCACTGTTCAATCCCTGTACTTGCACAGTGTGAGCTGCGCCCCTACCTCAGATTTACGTCAAATACCTTTCATGGAATCTTAAGTCCATTTCAGTTGTAAGTCTTATTTGCCCACCTGTTTATGATTTTCATAGACTGAATATGAACGTGCAGAAAAGGTTTAAAGAGTACCAGCTATTGCAACGTAACAACTGCATCTTTGTAACTTGCAGAATGTGTTGTCCTCTTGATTAGTAACAGTGATCACTGGCATACAGTTAAGCAGTTCACTGCTGAGGGTGAATCTGATAGTATAGAATTCGCACCTCCAAAAATCAGCAAAACATTACACTCCCAATGTCTTTACAATCCTCAAGTATCAGCACTATGCATCTCATACAAAGGTGATGATACAAGTCCATTTATACAAAAGGGACCAATAAAGAGCAAAAACAGACAAAAAAATCAGGCTGAGATGACATTCAGGCCTACCACTCCACCTGTTAAGTAAAGTGTTCTCACCCTATCAATACCCTTATATTAGGTGTAAATCAGTACAATTACCCTTACCGAGAGTTCATCCTCTTAACCTGCACTTTGGTTAAGAGTGCCCTACACTGCCTTCCTAAAATATTCTACAATTGCATTAAACATGCAAACTACAAGAGTGAGTTTTGCACCTGTTTAGGATATAAACGGTAGTACTCCATAAACGGTAGTACTCCATACTTACTAAGAGCTTGGTTTAATGGCCTAGGAAGTCAGACTAGCTAAACTCTTGTAGCCATGCATCTGACTGCTCTAGGTATGACTACTCCAGACTCAAGTAAAGAGGCAATGGAAGTGGGAGGTAGAATAGGTTCACCAGATACTGGAAGGGCCTTCTCGTGAGCCAGGGTGAAAAGAAAGGGGTTATTTTACTGAAATACTAGGATTACCATCATGATCTCTTCTGGATCTCGGACTCTGATTAGCCTGAGTAACTCAAGATCGGTTAGACAAGGCAAAGTGGTGAAAAAGGTGACGTATACAACAGTGGCAATGATCCAGGTGATGAGGGTTAGATACAGACAGGTAATAAAAAAAATCTATATGGAAATTAATGAGCATTTTTCTCCACTATGCCAAACACACTCACAACAAATGTGTGTATGAAATCAGAATTAGATGTTTTCATCCAGTATGTGCATGAATGTACTTGAATTAAAAAGGGCAAATGCATTTACTATACAGAATGCAGAAACATCATATATTTCCTGATCAACTCTTCAACTGTATATACTTATGTTAACTTTACTATCACTTTGGGTCTCCGTTTGTAGCAGAAAAGGGGTTAACTGACCAGCCTACCTACCCAGTTAAAAACAACAAATAAAATATAAATTCTTGGTGTCATCACATTGAGAGAATGAAGGCATGAAACAAAGGAAAAACAGACGTGGCTAATTAATGAGAAGTTTTTCCTGCTACATATAAAGTGAAAAATAACTGTTGTGGCATTACTTGGAGTCACCAACCAGAATGAATGTAGTAACGTAATGCATTTCAGAATAAGGGACCATCTTCATCTGAAGCAAAAGTAATAACTGTATGAACATATCCAAAGCAAAGACTTTAATATTATGAATGCAGCACCAGAATGGAGACTTGTCGTCAGTGCCTGCATCCAAGTACAAATCACAATTCTAAACCTAAACAAAATACATTAATTTTTACTTACCTTTTCTAATATTTTAACAAATATCCCCCTATCTGGTCTTAAAACAGTACAGTCTCTCTTCACTGCCCATACTGTTTAGTTTGTAAATAGTTTTAATGGGGGGGGGGTTGTACTTAAGAGGAGTGGTAATTATCTTTCACTAAATATGTAAACTTCATTGATAAGTAACTTTATTACATATATTTTTCTACATCTTAACTGCCTGCCTCATTAGCGTTTACTCAACTGCAACTCCTATTCCAGCTAGGCTACTGCTTTTGCTGTTAGCTGTTTAACTAGCACATTGTACATCTGCTGCTACTACATGATATTACCAGGATAACTCTTCTTCTTTTGATACATTACATCTGTGAACTACACCCAATATATGCACATCTATGTAATACGCTTACTTAACTTTTGGCTTGGGTCATGACTGAAAACTCACTGCCAAGGCTAGCAAAATCACACTCACCTTTGACATCTTCCCTCTTCTAGCAGTTATCTCAAAAAGTTTAAGGTAGTGAGCGGTTAACATGCTGCTTCCTGTACTGTAAGGTAGGATTGTGTCAGGTGCTCTAGCGCAACTGGGAAGAGCATGCTCCTGTACAAGACTGTCAGTTTAACTGGCTTTACTTTTAGATCTCATTTCCTAGGCTCCATTAACCTGCAGAGACCTCCAGTCACCTTAAATACCAGAGAGTTTTCTCGGACTTTGTCCCAGGTGTATGAAACTCCAAATCACATGACATTCAAAACAATTTAGCACCTTCCTTTTCAGAAAAGCTCCAATTCGCATAAAACCTGTTACAATTTCAAAGGGTACTTGTTTCAAGTTAAATTCAATATAAACTATTTTACCTCCTCTGCAGATGAAGTTTTGTTATACACTTCGTTATTTGCTTAATGTGTCTACATGTTATATCAGTGTTATTGCATACTTTGCCTTATTCACACTAATGTGGATTTAATTATGAAAGACTCCTCTGCTTGCATTAATTTGCTTTCGTAATTTGTTCTGTCAACTCTTAGGTTTTTAAATTGCTTTTAAATCACTTCAGTGGCTCTGCTGGACAAGGCATAGGGAACTAATCTAAGGGGGCGGCGAAATCCAATACATTCTGGCTAGGCTTATAAATGCCTTCGGGCAGATAGCCTAGTACCTACCTATTAATGTAAATTGCTGAATTTTAACCTTCAATTCTAAAATGCTTTCATTTTTACTTTTGGCCTGGATCATGGAGAAAAGGGCCAAATGACCAGCATGCTTACAATATTAATGAATAAAATGAATAAAATAAGAGGTAGGTCCAGTGCATAAAGGCAGGGATGCGTTGTGAATACCAGGCAGTTTGTAAAGCTCTTAACTTTTTCTGCAGTTTCCTATCCTTACTATGAATTTACTACAATGTCTAAATAACTGAATTCATGGTAATTCTAAATAACAAGAAGTTTAAACAGAACAGAATTCACCATCTCGTATACATAGACGCCTTGGTGTGTCTTCTTTCTATACAAAATCTCTCTCTTCATTTTAAACAAACATTCTCTAACATTCCCTCATGGCTTTCTCCACCATCAAATACAGTGCTGAATCATTCCCATTGGTTACTCCTCCAACACAAATGTAAAGGGAGCTTATTTAATTGCCCCACTGCTCACAGTACAACTGTGACAAGACAAGACAATCATTTTAGTCTGAAACCAAGCGTTCCCACACAAGATGGAACATTATGAAAATGTTCACTGGAGAGTTTCTAAATGTTTAGACTATTTCACCACACTGATCTTTCTACTATGTTGAAGACTTCAGAAATATCCACAAAAAAAAAAAAAAAAACAGCAAAACAACCTTAAGCTAGAAGACAGGCTAAATCACTAAGTGAGCTTGGATGAATGGTGGTGCAAGTGTCAATTTACCCTTTCCAAAATGAACTACAGGGAATTTTAAAATCCAAGCATTTACATTTCATTCAGAAGTCTGTTACCAATTACATATTTAGATATATTTTAGGAGTTGAATGGAGATGTGACTGAATGGTTGCTACTGGGGATCAGACTGCCTCCACTCTAAAATATGGATACCACGATCCTCCCCCCAAACAACCAGAATTCTGGAAACTAAGGGGAATGTGATCGCACAACGAGGTACACAACAAGGGTTTAAGCACAGTACTTATCAATGCAGTGTAAATTCTTCTGCAGGCAGGACAGAGCTTTTTTGATGTCTGATTCACTTATAGCCATTAAAGAGTCTCCACTTCTGTTACATTATCCCAAACTGGGAATTGTGATCTGTGTACAATGCTTCAAAATGTTAGCAATGACTATCAGAGGGGATATCATTTAATGAATTACTCATGGACTGACTAACCCATACAGACTCCTAACCCACTCAACAGTCTCTTTACTGGCCTCCATTTTATTCTACTCTTTACATAAAGTTTCAGTCACCATTAGCATGACTTTTATGAAATGACCTTAAAATGTTATCAAGCATAAACTTTAAACAATGGTAACGGACAGCATACCAAGGTGGAACCAAAACTGCACTGTGGTTAGCCTTCTGTTACGTGACGTGCCTATTCCACATAGCCCAGATTTCACCAAGTCTCACTCCTTCACCAATGTTATAGCATGTGTTCCTTAGTATCCAAAATCTTCAACATGGTCTTAGAACTATAACTCTTGAATTTCATCTGCAAATTACTACACACTTTAATAACAAAATCACCATCTACCATTTCTCTCATATTGTCCCTACATTAAAAGAATACCTCAGTAAGTTTTCCACCTGCAAATGCTCTTGTTCACTCTTTTATACAGATGAGACTAAGTTTAGGACAGAACTCCAAGAACATTCTCAGGGGGTATGAAAAATAATAGGCACGAGAACCCCTGTGCTGTTCATTACCATCAAGTATATGTGAGAACTCTAAACTGCTTAAAAACCCATTTAGGTCAAGTTGTGGCAAATATTAACTATAGAGACACATTTAAACATGTGCTTTTACAGTGGGAGAGAGAGAGTTATTATTTTAGAATAAAATACTCAATCCTTAAGGTTGTAATGCAGACTGGTACCGAAGAGTTCTCAATTAGCAATTTCATTATTCATTGGAATTGACTCTGCTATCTCTTATGTAATTAGACCCTTTTTGTTCCATTTTCCTCTTAAGGACATAGTCCGAAGTACTGGAGAATTTTTTTGCTCACTGTAATATTCATTAAGAATCCAACATAACCTACACAGAATGGTTTATCTGTGTGACCCTGTTTCGCAGAACTGGCAACTACCTCTCCAAGTTTGATGTCTTCTATAAAAAAAAATTTGGTACGTGGCCACCATCTACTCTGATCTCTGTGGCGTTCATAGGTATGTACTAGGCTAACGGCCCGGGAGCCTATATAAGCCTAGTCCAAGAAGATTCCCTGGCATCATGACGCCCAAAGTTAGTTCCCAGTGCCCCTGTCATGCAAGGCCACTGAAGTGATCCCTGGGTTGAACAAACTATTGCCCATCCACTCGTCAAGATTACTCTTAAAAGAGGGCCAGTGAAGTCCTCCGCTTGACGTGAATGGGAAGTTTGTTCCAGAGTATGCAAAGTCTCTAGGTTAGGAACCTGTCCCTCCAGCATGTTCTGTTTATTGTGGTAATGAGGTTTAGGTCCCTGGAGCGTGTGGCATGGAGGGATTGGGATTTCTTTAGGTGTAGCATATCTAGCAGCTCTGGCTCAGACATGGCTTTGTAGGTCAAGCAGAGATTGCCTCTAAGTAGGTGATAAGAGACAAGAGTATAGCTGGAGTTCTTTTGAGTCTGTCCATATAGGGCATGTGTTTAAGGCCCAAGATCCTCTTAGCGAGGTATTTTTGTGGCCTTTCCAGCTGTTGTAGGGGTCTAGTGAGGTACATACCAAATGGGGCATGGGGGCGTTGTACTCTAAAATAGGTCTAATGAGGAATGAGTAGAGAGGGATTATGACCTCTTTCTTCCTGGATGAGAAACATTTTGTAATGAGATGTGCCACACAGAAGGACTTTGACTACAGTGGCAATGTTATTATCAAAAGAGAGGTTGCTGTCAACCTGGGTCCCCAGGTCTCTTATCACAACTTCGGTGTTTAGTGGACTACCGCCTATGTAGTTCATGGTCACAGAATTTTTCCCAAAGGGAATGACAATGCACTTTTTGGCACTGAGCTTAAGGCCATGGTTCTGGCACCAGTCATTGGTGTCAGTGAGGCCTTTTTGTAGAATGTCTACATCAGCTGGAGAATCAATAAGGGCTCCCAGTTTGCAATAATCTGTGAACTTGGTCAGCCAGAGTCCCTTTGTGTTGGCTTGAACTTCAGAGAAGTAGCTGCCAAACAGGACAGGACCTAGGACTGATCCCTATGGGACACCACTTGTAACTGGTCGGTAGTCAGATTTGGAGTCCGCTACTTTCAGTGTGGGTTCTACCAGTGATCCAGTTGGCAACCCACCATATGAAATAGGGCTTTATGCCTAGTTTAGTGAGTCTATATATGATACCCGAGTGAGGGATGGTGTCAAAGGCCTTGGCAAGATCTAGGTAGGCTGTGTGAACTACCTTGCCATCATCCACTGCTCCGGTGACAGACTCGAAGAAGTTTATTAGGTTGAGCAGGCATGATGTACCTTTCACAAACCCAAACTGTGTGGGGTCCAGAGTTTGGACATTCCCTATGTCCTTATTTATAAGGTCCATGATGATGCGCTCCATAGCCTTACATATCAGACTCATCAGACTAATGGGTCGGTAGTTCCCAGGGTCTGTAGTCCCTCCCCCTTTGTGGAGTGGGATGACCATAGCAGTGTGCCATTCAGTAGGAACAAAGCCTGAAATGAGGCTGTGATTGAACAGGGTAGTCAGGTGTGGTGCCAGTTCACTTTGTAATTCATGTAGAACACAGCCAGGGATATTATCAGGTCCCATGGAAGCTGTATTCTTGGCTTTGGACAGTGCGGTTTTTACCTGTGTAGCTGTGATAATAGGGACTTGGCATTCCTCAGGTATTGTGATAGGCCCTTTAGGGGGTGAAAGGAGGGTAAAGTTTGCAGTGAACCTGGCGGACATGTTGGCAATATCAGTTGGTTCTGTATATGTATTGCCATTGTGCTATACGTCAAAGCAGATCTGAGTATTGCCATGTAGATTCTTGACATAACTATAGAATGACTTGTGGTTGTCTTTAGAATCTGCAGCAATTTTGTTTTTGTAGCTAGCTTTAGCAGATTTGATGATGGATCTCAGTTTTTTGCGGAGGCTAACAAGGGAGTATTTCCAGTCTTGGGAATTCACCCTTTTCTGCAACAGTTTTTTCCTTCTGTTGCAGAGTTTGTTTATGGTGGGGGACCACCAGATTGGCTTCCTTTTTTTTGGAGGAGAGCATCTTGCTTCTGTTTGGTATGGCCCGTTCCATGCACTTGTGTATGTGCTCATACAGTGCATTGGTGTATGATTCAGCAGTAATGCACCTATTTTCCATTTGCATGGGTATCGTGAAGTTAGCCACCTCTGTTTTTAGAAGCCCAAAATTGGCTTTGAAGACGTTTTTTACAGTGGTTTCCTTTGTGGGGGGTGAGGGTGGGATGTGGATATCCATGGTGATTAGCTTGTGGTCAGATCGGACCAGGAAGGAGTTGATTACTGCTGTAGAGCAATGGTCGCCCATGTTAGTAATGACCAGATCAAAGATGTTTCTACCCTTGGTGGGGGTAAGAATGAGCTGGTCCAGGGCATTGGAATTAATGAATTCCACAAAACGTTGAGAAAGTGTGTTGGTACACGACTAATTTTCCCAGTTAATGGAGGAGTAGTTAAAGTCTCCCAGTATAAGGGTATTGGAATGTACCCCAATATTTTCCAGTGTGTTTAGGAATGTGGATTGGGAGTCTAGGGACATGGTGGGGGGTCTATAGCAGGCTACAACCTGGATTGCAGTTTTACCTGAAGTATCTCTGATGCGTTATGTTGGGCTACTAGTCTGGAGGTGTGCATATCCTTTATGAAGTGCTTCGGTCCAGATTTAGGGGCTGAAGGTGTGGTATGAATTATAGCCTGGCAGTGCTGGGGTACTCTTCGGAGCCTTGAACCAGGTCTCAGTCACTGCACAGATGTCGATGTTCTCCATTTTAAGGAGTGCTTCGAGGGAGTGCATTTTGACATTTAGACTTCTAGCACCGAGTAGCATAACCCTCAGATTTCATTTGCTTGTAGCAGTTATGGTGGTAATTTTGTCTTCAGGACATTGCCTATAAAAGGCACTATAGGGCTGGCAACAGCCTTGGCAAGTATCCGGAATCCCTGGGGTGACAGCTGCAGACCATCTCTGGCAAAGCATCGAGGTCTAGCGATGATGTCATCCCAGGCAGACAAATACTGAATCCCCTTAGAATGACACCAGAAACTTAGCCAATTGTTGAAGTCAATCATTTTCTGCTTGTACTGTGGTATCATTCTGGGTGACGGTATGATGCTACTCAGAGCTAGGGTCATACCTGCCTGGGCTACAAGATCCGAGAGCTCCTCTATGTCTCTTTTCATGTAGTCCAGGGAGGTACGTCTCAGGTCATTCACACCAACATGTAGTCCAGGGAGGTACGTCTCAGGTCATTCACACCAACATGGACAATGACAGTCATATTTGTACCTGTTGTGGAGTGACCTAAGTGCGTATGTTATGTGGTGGATCCTGGCACCAGACAGGCAGCTGACCATAACATTCTCTTTATATTCAACCTAGTGAGTGGGACATCAGTATGCCTTACTATCGAGTCACCTATGACTAGTGTATTGGGTAAGCTGTTTTTCCTTATGGGCTCTGGTTCAGTGGCACACTGTTTATGTAAGTTATGTGTCTCATGGTTTGTGCTGGGATGTGGTGATTGTTTGCATTTCTGCCTCAGAGGTCTCTGTTGTTTGGGCAGATTTTTATTGAGAGCCTCTGCGAAAGTAGGTGCGTGTTTTGTGTTACTATGTGAGGGTTGTGGTGGTGTAAGTTCTGGAGGGCTATGTGTTGAATGTGGTGTGGTGCAGGTTTTAATCTTCTCCTCTTGACTGGCTAATCCAGTCTTGGCTGGAGACTGTTTGGCTTCCAATTTGGCTATATATGTGCATCTCTCACAAATCATATTGTTGGGAGGCAAGAGGAGAGGGCTGTCTGTGTACATGAGGCAGTTGCTACATTGCCTCAGGATGCCCAAGTTCACCAGGAGAAAGCACAAGGAAGTGACCTTTAGACATGCCTGGATATGAACTCGATATATTAAGCACTGAAGCCTTTTACAGGAAAAATGTCACTCAAGATGTCCGAGTCTGTACAGAGCACTCCCAAACACTTGAGGGGAAACTAATATGTAGACCTTGAAAATTTAAGGATGAAGTATTTAGGCAGATATCCTAAAGTTAGGGGAAAAAAATTAACCAAATATCCTGGATTCTCTTTCCAAAGACGTAGGTCCAACACAGATTTGGCAGGTCCTTTTATCATGAACATGTCTATCCAGATCTTAAATTGTCACACCTACTATTTAATGGATAAATGTTAAATTTCTGCAAAAAAAAAAAAAAAAAACTTCAGTTAAGTCCCCCCCATCATTCTCCACCTAAGTTTTTATGTTTTCTGACAGATATGCACTATCATTTACATAAAATTAGCTGTTTAATCCATGCCAGTCTGATTTCATGTTGAATAAATTTGTTATAATTAGTCTGCAATCCACTTTTACATTGATTATATAGAAAACTGGGGGACAGTGTAACTAATTTCCAAAAGATGAATCTGGTCCATACATACATTGTTGAAGATGAATGTTGATTAAAATAAGGGAAAAATTACTTGGGAATATTCCTATGGTCACATGATATCATAACTTCTTGAATTCTTACTAATAACATTGAAGTCCTCAGCTACACACAGGCAGAAATTCACTCTGACTTTACCAAATGCCTCTTCTGTACGACGGGGCACCTGAAAGCACTAACTCATCCCAATGCACTGGCAAGTCTACGACAGGGCACCTGAAAGCACTAACTCATCCCAATACACTGGCAAGTCTTTGAATAACAGGTCTGTTCACTATGAAGGAGAATGCAGAATTCCTTTGGACTTTGATTTTGAACTTGGCATGCTGTTCTCTCAGTCCCTCATGTATTCACAGCCCTCTTCCTCCTTCCCAAAGATGTTAACTCTTCAAACAAGGCATCTGTGCCAACTGTTTCATTATATCTGCAGAAACAGTCAGCTCCATCCAATATTTTCCTCTTAACACTCCTAAATTCACAATTCAAGCAAAACAGAATAAAGGTTAATTTTAAGGTCCTTAACTTGTATGTTTGCATTAATTTGTGCCAGATTTTCAGATGTTATTAGTCATTTGAAAGTGCCGTTTTCATCTAGTTAATTTCTAAACACTTGCTATTTCAAAGACTCTGAAATGCTAAAGTGCTAAAAAAAATACCTGACTGGTGTTTTGTCCAGTAACTGAATTACATTGTACAAAGAAATTCAAAGTGTCTGTGCTCCTTGCATCTTACATTTTCTTCATTGTCAAATCAGACCTCTTAAGTGAAATATATATATTTTAGCAAAAGGAAATGAATACTGTGGTACTTCACAGTTAGTTTCTCTTATTATCTTCTGCACAGAATGGGACATGAAATCTGGACCTTCAGTACACCTAGCGTTTACTTCCTAATTACTGGATGGGCCAAACTATAATAAGTGTTTCAGCAATCACATTTTTGGAGTGCAGGTAGCTGGTATGATTTGTTTTAAAGCAAGAAACATCTTTATTTAACTATCACTTATGAAACAAGCAGTCGTACATTTATATAACTTAAAACAAACCATACTGACATAATTTTAGTTGTGAACATTATACATCACTTATAATCTATCCGATCACTGTCAGTCAAACATTACATAGCTCATTCAAATCCTGCCTTCTTTTAAAACTCATTCCTCCTCTCCATGTATTTTTCCCACAACTCCCATTTTTTTCTATGTAGTCTGCTCCTACCTTTTTCTAAAGATCCCATTTCCAGTTATTTTTTTCTCTGTTACTATAGTCACTACTTCTAGTAGGGTCTATATTAAATCAGCGAATGCTTAAAAAAGCGAACGCTGATTTATCGCCCCCATGTAAGCGAAAGCTTACAATCTCGAACACTTAGAACAGCGATTTATTTTCCCCAGGGGTGGGGGGGGGAATCGCTGTTCCAAAAAAAATAATAAAAAAAAAAACAAACTTTAAAACATTACATAAAGTGGGGGGCTTCGTCTGCACACCCCCTCTACTTAAATATACCACCTCCAAGATCGCACTATAGTGACGAAAAGGACAAAATAACGAAGGTGGGCAAGAGATTTCTTTCCCAGGGAAAGAATTCACTGATATGCCGTTTCGGTATTTTGCAATTTCGTGCTTTCAAGTTCGATCAAGACGCACTCAAAAGAATGCTTCTTCGATCATGTAATAGGGAACATTCTAGTACAATTGGTTTGGATAGATTTCCATTTTCCAGTAATTTTTGGCAGCCACCATAATTAGAATCAGTAAGGTCTTACAATGCCTAGGTAATTCTGATTAGGTTTCATAGCTCAAAAAATAATTTCCTTAGTTACACTAACTTGCTCACCCAGTATCTTTGACAGAGTAGACTGCAAGGAATCTTTAAAGTCTGCCAAATCATTACATTTCTAGAAAATATGTTCCCAATTACCTCTTTCTTCCCCATCACACCTCTAACATTTGCCATCTACTGGACGAAAAATTCTGTAAACACTTCAAAGCAAGGATCCTAAATCTTCTAGACATTGTTGCATATTTGGGAGACATGCAAATATCCCCCATTGTTTCCTTGTGAATTGCTTATCCAGTCTCTCTCCCCAGTGCTTTCTAACCTCCTCTGATTGACTGGTATAGTAATCATGCAATATTTATATTTTATATGCGCTACTAATTATTTCTATTTTTTTTTCTTTTATTTTTATTTTATTTTTATTAATTTTTTATTTTACTAATTATTTCTATTTTTTCTTTTATTTTTTATTTTATTTTTATTTCTATTTTTATTTTTTATTTATTTTATTTTTTTTATTTTAGCTTCTATTCTAGATACTACAAAAAACTCCAGTGCTGGTTTTTCACATAGGATTCCCTTATTTCTTTCTCTTAGCCTATACTATGACATCACTCCTTAATAGGGAAGGCAATCTGTAGCCTGCAGTTCAAATAAATTCTTGGTCTCTTCTCTTTCTATTACCTTTCCCACTATAATTATTTGCTCCCAATACCTTGGTTCTTTTGACAGTTTTCTCCAATAAATTCCAGCTCCCTCTTCCCGATTGTCTGTACCCCTAATTGCAGTCATCCATATTGGCAGAATCTTCTCCATTCCCATGTTAGCTTTGTTCTTAGAATACTTTCTGCTATTTTATGAAAGTAATATTCTACACGGTTACTGTTATTCTTCTTAAGGATCTGCATCCAAAATCCCAGTCTCTCCTTGTTTCTTAAGCTTCACCCCATTTCGCCATCATCCCTTTCCACTTTGAATTACAGCTTTCTGCTTGTGCTATGTATAGAAGCCACACCTGTGTAGCTCTTTAGTACCCCTTCAAATCAGGTAATCCAAAACCACCTTGTTCTATTGGAAGAATCAGCTTATCCCACTTGACTCTTGCAGTTTTCTCCTCCCAGACAAAATCCTTCAGTTTTTTTTATTAATTGCTATCCACAACTTTTCCTCTGGTTTATAAAAATATACCTGACCTGTGTATAAAACTAAAGGGACTAAAAACATTTTAACTGCGCATATAAAACTAGAGACTAAAATGTTTTAACTGCTTGTATCTTGCTATCCATATCCATAAAATACAGCTTCCAATTTCTCAGTTTTTTGTACTACCTTTTATTTAATCTCTTCCCACATATCCTTAGCTGCCACACCAGAATCCTAAGTACTTCATTTTATCATGTCACCATAAATATGGATATTGCCGTACTGATTCACGTTTGGGTACATAGTTTACAGC
Source organism: Protopterus annectens (assembly GCF_019279795.1). Taxonomy (NCBI): domain Eukaryota; kingdom Metazoa; phylum Chordata; order Ceratodontiformes; family Protopteridae; genus Protopterus; species Protopterus annectens. The sequence continues at coordinate 1,253,161,710 of NC_056727.1, forward strand.
TATTGCCTTTGTTTTAGCTTTATTAATTTTGTATCCTGAAAAGACTTGAAAACAGTCAAAATATTCCACAACACTGAAAATGTTCTTTTCTGGTTTTAATCAGGTATAAAATTATATATAATCTGCAAATAGAGCCAGCTTTTCTTTACTACCATACCAATCATAATATTGAATTGTTGAGTCCCTTATTTTCTTTGCCAAAGGCTCTAAATATAATGCAGATAAAAGGGAAAGAGGACACTCCTGCAGATAAAGGGGAGAGAGGACACTCCTGCAGATAACAAAGGGGAGAGAGGACACTCCTGCCTGGTTCCTCTACTCAAACAGAAATTATCAAAGAGGAACCCATCCTCAATTTACACCTGTGATCCTTCATATATCCTTCCAATCAACGTTATAATTTTATCAGGGAATGCAAATGCTTTCATTGCTCTACTCAAACTCCCTCTGTCAAAAGCTTTCTCAGCATCAAGACCCGCCAACAACAATGGTATTTTCTTACATTCTGCTTCCCACTGGTTTACATTGTTCTGTTAAAGTTGTCAAATGTTTACCTCCCCTCCACAAAGCCACACTGATCCATCAATTTTACCACCACCTCTGCCATTATTTTGACCATTATAGACAAACACTTTACAATCATGATTTTTAAGATTGAAATGGGCCTTTACCCTCTTTAGGTATTACAGCCACCACCGCTTTCTTCTAGGATGTTGGTGCTTCTCCTCCTCTTAAAATGCTGTTAAACAAAACCTTCCAGATCTTTACTGTTTTTTTCCTTCCTAGCTTCCAAACTTCCACAGGAACACCATCTATTCCCGGGGACTTTCCTGTAGATTTGTTAAGCATCACCATTTTTATCTCATCTCATCCTATCATGTTGGTAATTGACAAGTAACTGGTATGATTTTGTTCCAGGTTTTCAGAGTTAATTTATGCAAATTGTAATATTGACAAACTTGCTCAAAATGCTTTATCTCCGTTGTATTCAGCACACACTCCTCACTATTTGATCTCCCAGTACTCCTCTGCTGAAGGCCCTCACTTTGGGGACACAATCCCCCCACCACCATCATGATGCATGTAAACAAGTCAGTAACTCTATACCTAATGCATCACAATGACCTTAGTTATTTACCACTTGTTAACTGGGTATGCAGACTAGTCCATAGGCCCTTTTCAACAATGACCCAGGCCAAAAGAGAAAGACATTTCATTACTAAGCTGCCATGTTGCCCAAACCTGACAGCTATTGCTGGAATTCATGTCCTAGTTTATTCAGTTTTTAAAGGCAGACTTGTTTGCTTGCTGTAAATGGATTGAGTGAGCATTTTTTACTCCGCAATCTCAAAAGTAATTTACATCTGATGCTTGCAATTTCAGTTTCTAAGATTACTCAAATTCTATTACAACTCAAGGAAACTGTTAAACCACACACTCTGATTCTGTCACTCTAAAATTCTGATAACATAGCATGTCTCGGTGTCAATTTAACTATCATATTCATTTCAAGGCATTTACTTTTGATCAGCTGAGGATGTAGCCCAAAAATATGCATAATGAATAACACAGTATTCACAGTCGTCTCCTATTCTGCTCACACAACTCTTTCCAATATGGTAATACCTTACTTTAGGCTACAGTATCTAGCTCGTGCAAAATTGTGTCCTGTTTAACATACGTTTTTATGTAACGTGTCAAAAAAGGCACATGTCTCTTTCCACTAATATGGTACGTTCATTCTTTATGCTACAGTATAACACTATGTTCACTGTCAAACTTTGACTTTAACTCATACAGATTTATACTGAAAAAATAAAAAAAGAGCAGACAGTAAAGGACAAAGCAAATGCTTTCCTCAAAATCTTATTAAAATTGAATTAGTAAGTGAAAAAAATGACTTTCTTAATATAGAGAAAGCACCGATCAATAATGCAAACAGACTTGAAGAGTTTTAGGCAAATAAGGAATGAATCCAGCAAATCTAAACTTAGCATGAGTTTCTCATAAAAAGGAAAGCATACCACAATGTGGTGAAGCATGAAGAATAGACTGTTCTACTAGTTAGGAAACTCGTACAAACAAACACTCTACATATTTTTAGTGGACAGAAACCGAACATGCAGTGATATAAACCCAACTCTATATCAAAAATGTGATCCACTCACAGAGTAAGCTGGTATTTTACAAGTACGGCCATGAAGCATTTACATTTCCTGATACAATAATAAGGAAAATTAGGATGTTACATAAGGAATAGGAGGCAAAATTTAATGTGGAAGTGAGTTATATGTCTGAATATAGGAACCAGGAGGGGTGTCCTCCTTCCATTTTGTTACTTGCGCTACACTTACTGTTATAATAAATAAAGGACTCAGAAATTCAAGGATACATTTGGTATGGTAATCAAGAAAAGTTGGACTTATTTGCAGATTACATTGTTCTACACCAGATAAAACCAGAAAAGGACATCTCAGTGTTGTGTAACTTTCTGAGAGAGTTTCAAGTCTTTTTGAGATCAAAATTAATAAAGACAAAACAAAATACATAGATGTAAACTATGGATCCACAAATGGTTCTGCAATACCCACATTTAAGGGGACACAAAATGAAGAATCTAGGAGTGTGGGTTAAAAAGGATTTTGTTGTGGCAGCTTAGGATATCTGGGAAGAGACTAAACAAAAATACAAAAACTGAAAAACTGGAAACTCATGTTTATGAGCAAGATTAATGTTTTTAGTCCCTTTAGTTTTGTATACATATATATATTTTTTTAACAAGCACAGGTTCATAGGTTCACAGGTTGGTACTAGGCTATCAGCCCTAGGGCCTATACACGCCTAGCCATAACAATTCCCTGGCTATTTCTTCCCACACTATTTACTTCCCTGGACCCCTGTCTAGCAGGGCGACTGACGTGATCCCCGGGGTGAATTTCCTTTCTCCCATCCAATTGTCAAGGTTCCTTTTGAAGAGGGCCAAAGAGGCACTCTGCTTGACATGTATGGGCAATTTATTCCAGAGTCTGGGGAGTCCCTGGGTCAGGAACCTATCCCCCCAGCATGTTTTGTTTATTTTGATGACAAGGTTTAGATCCCTGGAGAGTGTAGCTCTGAGGGATTGGGATTTCAAGTGTAGCATGTCCAACAGCTCTGGGTTTGACATGGCCTTGTATGTTAAGCAAAGATCACCTCTGAGTAGATGATATGCAACAGAGTACAGCTGGAGTTTAAGGCGGTCAGCGTAGGGCATCTGCTTTAGGCCTGTGATTTTTTTAGTGAGGTATTTCTGCGGCCTTTCCAGTTGTTGCAGATGTCTTGAGAGGTACATACCAAACGGGGCATTGTATTCTATAATGGGTCTAATGAGGGATGAGTACAGTGGGACAATGACCTCCTTTTTTCTGGATGAAAAGCCCTTAGTGATGAGGTGTGCCACATAGAAGGATTTCCTGACTGTTGTGGCGATGTGGTTATTGAAGGTGAGACCACTGTCCACCTGTGTCCCTAAGTCTCTTATCATACTTTCAGCATTTAGTGTACTGCCACCTATGTGGTAATTCACGAGTACATGTTTTTTCCCAAAGGGGATAACTATACATTTCTTGGCACTGAGCTTGAGCCCATGGCTCTGGCACCAAGCATCTGTTTCTGTAAGGCCCTTTTGTAGAGTATCCACATCATTTGGGGATTCAATAATGGCTCCCAGTTTGCAGTCATCTGCGAACTTTGTTAGCCAGAGTCCCTTAGTGTTGGCCTGTACTTCAGAGAAGTAGATGCCAAACAAGAGCGGTCCCAGGACTGAACCCTGAGGTACTCCACTTGTCACTTGTCTGGAGCTGGATTTGGAGTCGGCTACTTTTACAGTGTGGGTTCTATCAGTAAGCCAGTTAGCAACCCATTGGGTGATGTAGGGATTAATGCCCAGCTTAGTAAGTTTATCTCTGATTCCAGAGTGGGGGATGGTGTCAAAGGCCTTGGCAAGGTCTGGATAGGATGTGTGAACCACCTTACACTTGTCCATGGCTCTGGAGACTGATTCGAAGAAGTCAATCAGGTTCAGGAGACAAGATCGGCCCTTCACAAACCAAAACTGGGTGGGGTCCAGTGTTTGAAGGTTGCCAATGTCCATGATAATACGCTCCATGGCCTTGCAGATGAGGCTCGTCAGACTGAGGGGATGGTAGGGAATCCCTTGTGGAGTGGGATGACTGTAGCTCTGCGCCACTCAGTGGGCACAAAACCTGAGGTGAGGCTATGATTAAACAGGACACTTAGGTGAGGTGCCAGTTCATATTGTAGTTCATGTAGTACACAGCCTGGGATGTCATCTGGTCCCATGGATGCTGTATTCTTGGCTTTAGAGAGTGTGTTTTTTACCTGTGTGGCCATTATTACTGAAATTTGGCAATCTTCCGGTATTGAGATGGGCCATTTAGGGGGTGAAGTTAGCACTGAATCGATCTGCCAGGATATTGGCAATATCCTTGGGATTAGTATATTTAATGCCATTCTGTTTTAGCTCAGAGCAGATCTGAGCACTGCACAAAAGATACAGATAGTAATTAATAAAGAGTTGAAGGATTTTACCCAGGAGGGACAGAGGGCAAGGATCAAGTGGGATAAGCTGATCTTTCCAGCAGAACAAGATGGTTTAGGATTACCCGATTTAAAGAGTTATTTAGAGCTACACAGTTGAAGTTTGTATACAAAACAGAAGCATAAAGTTACAATTCAAAGTGGAAAGGGGTGATGATGAAGGAGAGGAGAAATTCAAGAAATAAGGAGAGTGGGAATTTTGATGCAGATCCTTAAGGAGAGCAGCAGTAGCCATGCAGAATATTGTATTCATAAAGTCGCACAAAGTATTCTAAGAACTAAGCCAACACGAGAATGGAGAAAGGAGATTCTGTCAATAGGGATGACTGCATTTAGAGGTACAGAGAATAGGCACGAGGGGGCTGGAATTTACTGGAGAAAACGGGCAAAGGAACCAAGGTATTGGGAGCAAATAACTAGAGAGGGAAAGGTAATAGAATGGGAAGATGCCAACAAGACATTTGGACTGTAGGCTAGAGACTGCCTTCCCTACCAGTGATTGATATCAGCATATAGGTAAATAGAAACAAATATGGGAATCCTGAGTGAAAGACATGCTCTGAGAGTTTTTAGTTGAATCTAGAACAAAAGCTGCTGTTAAAAAGGGATAATTAGTAGGGCATACAAAATATTGCACAATGAAAATAGGAGCCAATTAGAGTAGGTTGGAAAAGATTGACAAGAGAGATTGGATAAGCATTTCACAACGCAACAAGGGAGATGTATAGCTCCCAAACATGCAAAGTCTAGAAGATTTAGGATTTTTGCCTGGAAGTGTTTGCATACATATTTTGATACCCAAGCAGACTGAAAATAATTTTCCACAGGTAGATGGCAAATGATGGAGGTGTGAAGGGGAAGAAAGAGGTAACTGGGAACATATGTTTTGGGAGTGTAATAAGTTGGCGGTCTTTTAAAATTCCTCTTCAGAGTACTCTTGTCAGAAACACTGGGTAGGCAAATGGGTGTAACTAAAGAAATTATTTGTTTTTTTTTAAGTTGGGATACAGGATCTGAATTGCCTGAACATAGTAAAGCCTTGTTAAGCTTAATTCTGGTAGTTGTCAAAAAAAGCAATTACTAAAAAGGAAATCAACATCTAAATCGCCTATATTTGACAGAAGTGGAATCTTTAAAAAAGGGTATGAGCAAATTACACAAAAAAAAAATGAAAATTGTGGGGCAGTGGGAACAATTCAGGCAGAATGATGTTTTGCAAGAGGACTGAGGTTTAAGGGAAGGCAGGAACTGAGCACTTTATGTAATGCTAGGTTGATGATAACTGTATAAAAGAATATGTATGGTATATAATGTCTGTGAACATTAGCCACACATATATATATATATAACAAAAAAAAAAAACATGTTATGTCTTAAGTGAAGTGACATTTCAATAAAAGTGTTAAAAAATGCGATCAAGTTAGTTCTGCCATTTTCTTCTGCTGCTCAGGGCACACTGTGCCAGAACAATTAGCAAAGTGGTCTTCATCCCAAACACAAACTGAAAAACTACCCACCATCAACATTTTTCTTTCACATTTGCTTCTTATTCTAAGGGTCTTCTCAAAAGACTAGTCAGCCTTTGAAGTACTTCTTAATGTTTCTTTTGCCAATACCCTGTAAACCAAAATACCACCACTCTTTCCATCGCTGTGCACACTAAGGTGTTACTATTGGCCTGTTCATGCACATAATCTTCAGAAGTCCATCCAATGCCAAAAACAAAGTCTTGCTCAGGTTTAACATCATACTAATCTGCTGTTCAGAAATAAGGAAGGGCCAGGTAAAAGCTTCACAGATTTATTCTGACCCCTACAGGCGCAGAGACGCTACCTACTGCCCTAAGCTTTGCTTGCAATACATGGAGAGCACTCCTCTAAATCTTTTTTATTTTTTAAACTTAATAGAAATCAAAGAAATAATTATTTGAAAGCCCATGTGTAGTCTGCTGTAACACTGTTATAAGATTATATCTAGACTACTAGAAACAGCATTTTTAATGGAAAATGCTTCTGGCCCTCATGCACCCCATAAACATTTTTATGGAATGTGCTTTTGACATTCATATACACAATGAACATTGAGCCCCATCTTCTACAGACTCATTTATTCCTCCCCTCTGCTCACATCCAGGAATAATGGGTGGTGGTAGCAGTCAGGGATTGTGGTTGTCATTTAGCAGGAGTCAAGATACAAATTATTTTTTTATCCAGTACCTCTTTTTTTTTTACCATCAAGTTTCCTCCTCCCTTCCCATTAAGCCATCTGCCTAAGAGCTAAACATAAGCATTATTTTGTTTTCCTTTACTCTCAGTGAAGGCATGGGCCAAGCATCAGGAATGTTGCCATTGTCCGCTAGGTCTCCTTTTTTTTACATTTCTTACATCCTCACCCTAAAAGTGTAGCACCAAACTATGGCTGGCTAGGCATAGGGAAACTATGGCCTGCACCAACACCCAGCCTGGCTTGTATTGCTCTCTAGGTTCCGTCCTCCACTAGTGAGATGTCATCATGCACCCTCCCTCCCAGAGTAGGGACACCCAACCCTTCATGCACCCTCCCTCCCAGAGTAGGGACACCCAACCCTTCCTGCCAACTCCATTAATCGAACCTGGGTCAGAGTCAGGGCTTTATCCCTCTATGACACCAAAGTGTTTAGTCATGATACACTTTTACTTGCTTGTTGGCCAGGTGGTTTGTTGCAATGTCAGCTCACATGTGATCACTAAACCAACTGCCCTGAAGGAACATGTTAAGCCTATCCAATAACTCAAGGCTAGAATCAAATTCTGTGCCATGTGTCTATGAGGAGAAGACCTTAACCATCATGCCAACCGTACCCCCCGAGCTATGATAACCTCAGTGGGGGTACACTCTTACACATGCATGCTATTCTCATCTAGAGGGCAATGCACTCCTTCCTTGCCTATATGCATGCCTTAGAGTCCCACTACTGTGTGTACAGTGCATACTTATGGCTCTTGCAGTAGGACCTTTCTCCACTCTAGAAAATGCAAGAGTTGGCCACTCACTTCATCTTCCTAGGGTGGGCACCACCAATCCCCAGGCCCCTGCAGCATAGTCAGGACTTCATTCCATTACACTATGATCTTACCATCAACAAACAGTTTTGAGGCAGTTCAGCATGACCAGATAACCTTAGTGTACCACATACACCCAATGACGTGTCCTTCAACTGTTCTCTGGACATACACCCAATGACGTGTCCTTCAACTGTTCTCTGGTAAAAATCCCCAAACTTAGGATTTGACACAGCTAATTCTAATGGATAATTGGAATACGGGCAATTCAGGCAGCAAAGTATTCTTTGGCAACTGGTAAAAGTGTGAAACAAAGATGAAAAAATGAAATGTTTCCTGACTTCACCAACGTACCACACTATCTCATTTTTTTGTCTATGCCACATAAAATGTTTGTTTTCCTGGCAAATCAATAATGTCTGCAGTCACTAAATGATAAGATGCCAAGAACCATAAAAATCAGTGTGCATTCCATGCGACCAGAAAAAAGCTTGTAAACCAAAACAAGGTCTACGTAGTCACAGGCACTAAAGGGTAAAAAATCTCTTCCTGCATAAAACAAGAGTAAAATGTAAAATAGATGCAACTATACTATTATTCAAAAAATATATGAACGGTTAAGCACTTTCATCCTACCAACTCAGAACTTCTTCAGAACAGTTCTCAATTTGAAAACACAAGTTTAAATACAATTCCAAATGGATTAATTAAATCAATAATAGTATAATTAATGTATTTAACATAAAAGCCATATGGACCATAAAAAAACTATAAAAGGACTGTAAACCATTAAAATCACAAACATAATAGTATAAACCACTGTAAAACAGTCATAAAAATCATAACTTTGCAACCTTCATTTTAACACAGGTAAATGGAAATGTGTTTGTTAAATCCAGAGAATGTTGAGGCATCTAAATGAATTTCCCATACTAATTCTCTATATTCAGTTCTATTTTCCCATTGCCCACCTCTAACACTAGGGATGACTGTTTCCAAAATTCCAAATTCAAACGTGGTAAAACCTTGACAGACTTGACAGTGTTTGTACAGGGCATTATTTGCGTTTCCTTTTTTAATGTCATATGTATATTCATATAACCTTTTATCTAACTTTCTCTGTTTTGTCCACATAGTATGCCTGACACTGTTTACAAATGGCCATGTAAAAAAGACCCTTTGTTTCACAATTCCCCTTCACAAAAGTTATACTGGTGGCACAGTGGTTATTCAAAACAACACTCCCCTGATTTACAACACAAGTACAAAAATGACATCTCCCACGTATCACTGTCCCTAATGATGTTTCCACTTTATCATACTCAAGTATTTTCTTCACTTACTGCCAACTTTTTCTACAAATTGTGGATTGTTCCCACTGTTCAAAAGACTTCCTCGTCAACTTTCAAAATACACAAGAGAACAAGAACTCTTGTACTTAATAGCCACAGAATTATGGAAGTTGGAAACACTGTTCACTGGCACACCTTGACAACATTATCCGTTAAAAGTTTCCCAAAAGGGGAATGTATTTAACCCCCCTTCCTTTTACTATCTCAGCATAAATATTAGAAAGCAAATCATTTGGGTTCCCCCTCTCCAAAAAACACACCATTTTATCCAGTTCTTCAAAACACATACTATCTTGGGACACCATCCTAGCTTCCCTTATAAACTGAGCCTTCACCAAATTCATCTTTCAAAAAAAGAATAGGAACCTTTATACTGTAAATGTGAATTAGAAAAATTGCTACTTCTATAGTTAAAGCCGCGGTGGTGCAGCGGTAGCATTGTCACCTCGCAGCAAGAGGTTCTCCTGTTCGATTCTCGGCTGGAGCGCCTTCTGTGTGGAAACTGCATGTCCTCCCCACGGTCGAGTGGCGTTCGAAAGACATGGGTGAATGGGAGTGCCTTCATTGAAGGTTGGGTGTCGAGCTGGCAACTCGGCACCATAAAAATCTACTACCAATCATTAGCGGACCGAGTTCCACTGTGGCGACCCCTAACCAGGAAAAGCCGAAAGAAGAACAAACAACTACTTCTGTAGTTAGAGGAAACAATTTATTTATTTTATTTTTGTCTTCAACCGATAAGTTAACATCCAGGTAGTGTGTAGAAAGAGGTGAACATTAAACCTTAAAAAACTGGCAGTATTTGAAACGTATTATTAAAAACATGCTCATTTTATCTCACTTTTCTGCCAGATGACAAAAATGTCATCCAAAAACTCCACTGGGATTGAAAAAGGGAATGTAAAATAAATTGTTTTCTAGGCGAGCATAACAAGGTTAGTGAAAAAGAGGGCACAAGCTGCCCCCATGGCATGCTTTAGTTTGGCTATGAAACTCACCTTCAATGACATTTCAAACTTCACGTCTTTTACAAAAATTGTCATGCTAACAACTGTTTAAGTATACAACAACAATATTTAAAATGTATCCTTGATTTTGGGGCTTTATCCATCATTATGTACATGGTAGAGATGCTGTAACTGTGCTGGCTAGGGTGGGAACTAATTTGTGGATGAAACTAACTTGCCCTCTGGTTGTTTGTTCAGTTTGCAGGACTAATGTGGATTTTTGAAAAAATGTGTGAATGGGCGTACCTTTGTTGAAGGTTGTGCGTCAGGGCTGGTAACTCGGCATGTAAAAATCAACTACCAATCATTAGCGGACCGGAGTTCCGCTGTGGCGACCCCTAACTGGGAAAAGCCGAAAAACACAACAACATTGGAATACTTGTGGCTGCTGTTTATATGCTACAAAGTTAAATTAATTGGCTCTTAACTATTCCTGATTTTGCACATATTTTAGGTCTGCTCTTCATAAAACTTTTGGTTTCTGACAAAACACTGAAGACTATAGAGACTAAATAACAACAGACATTTCAGTTTCAAACTGCATGTCCTTCAGAAAATGCACGTTAGTGTAACAACTATTACAGAAACTTTCTAAACAAGTACGACTGCAATTCTGGGCCTTTGTCCATCAATGTTTTTGGCTTTGCCCCCAATTCTAATACTAAGAGTTCAAACAGTGTTATCTTTTTTCACAATCCAATGAGACTGAAACATCAAAGCGAACTGTTGGGTGGAAGGTGTCTAGGGATGAAAGTTACGTATTCTCATTTTATCAATTTAAACTGCCTGGCTTTTTGCACAATTAGTGTGCATGACTAAGAAGTACATTGAAATATTTCTGGTACTTTGTGTTTATGTGGTACAAATAGGTAATCACTGAAATAATAAATGTACCAGTAATAAGACATCTGAGGTGTGCACTATCAACAACACAGCTATAACTGTTGGGTATGGGAACTGTCGGTGGATGACATGCAGGACTAGTGTGCATTTGTGTAAAAACAAGTTGGAATACTTTGATTAATAAAAAAGTCAAGACATTTGAGATGCATATGGCAAAGTGAATGTAACTGATGAATATGGACATTGACGGATTACAACAGTGACAGTTTCAATGGTCTTAAATCAGGAAAGTGAATCCAAAAATACCAAGCATTTGTGTATGGGCAAAAAAGGATGGAATGGGGAGCCATGATTTGAAAATTGTCCAAGGCCCAAGGTGTGCTTAATCTGCCACTGATTAATTCCCTTTTCCCTTTACACTTCTGATCAGGCTAACTTTTCACAACCCTCCTTGACCCAACTTTTACTTTCCAAAGGATCAGTTTCACTTTCAGCCTTCTTTATGCAATGCCTTCTTGTTTGACCTACTCCATGTTCTGCTTTAAAAAAAGTAACAGTTATGTGCACAAACTCACCGTTTGTTTCTTTTCGCACCATCAACAGCATCTAAAAGGGTATCTCAGACGGCAAACAGATGATTTCTGTTACAGATTCTATTTATTAACCAGTTAATTTAAAGTGCCCTTTGCTAACCCTTTTCAGTCATAACAGATGTCACTTAAATAACTAAACATTTATACTTCTCTATACATGGATATTTCAGTGTAGCCAGCATTTTTTTTTTTGAGGGGAGATTGGATTGTAAAACTGAAGCAAGTGATAGCATTCAAAGTTCCACACTGACACGGACAGGAGGTCAGGACTGAATACCAGACCCTGCAGGACACACCTTCTCTAAAGGCCACTCTCCTGCTACTTAGACATTTTGGCTAAAGATTCAGAGTTCAGCATATTAAAAACACAAAGAAAGAAAAAAATATTCAGACCCCCAGGAGTCAGCAGCATCAAAACTAGGTCAACAGTCATTTCCAGATAAAAAATTATTTTGAAAGCGAGTAACGAAAAAAAAAATCCACTCCAGCAGCTCAATGGGACACAACCACACACAAGTATAATATTACCATTTGTCTTTATTATGATATTAAAGAGAATAAGGCAAGTATGGCTATCACAGCTGCAAAATCAGACAAGGTAGTGGATGAATTATAGAAGATAATTAATACATTTATATAATCTATAATAAAACTATAAATTCAATAACATACAAGTTTGACAGACTCATACGAATGACTATGCTGATGGACAGAGGCTTAGCAGCTGTGAGATACTGGTGGTCCACTCGCTCACTAGTACATAGAACTATGACAGAAACTTTGCTATAGTTAAAGACATTCTGCAGTGGGTAGTAACCCAAATTAGTCCCCAGTCAATCATTTACCACACAGCATAGCTTACATCTAGAAACTCTGGAATACAGCACTACAGGAAAGTACTAGTACATGCTTTTACATAGTATTTGATGTTCTATGCAATGAACTGTTCATTCATGTATATTCTCATTTGTGTGTGTGTGTAATATATATATATATATATATATATATATATATATTTTTTTTTTTTTATATTACACATATACACACACACACACACACACACATATATATATATATGATATAGATACATATCTATATCTATATATATATAGATAGATATAGATACATACACACACACACACACACACACACACACACACACCATGGGGCACATAATGCAGACATCAATATCAGTGCACAGGTTAAATCAGTTTCTCATCTGTGTTCTAATGAACATCAACCAATAGTATTAATACTTCTCAATGATAACTCCAAAACAGGATGCATGAATAATACAAGCATTAATATAGGAATTACGACACAAAGTAATGATCAAACACCCGCCACACAAACAATTTGCTACTCACAACCACATAACTCTATTTAATCCAGTTTCCACAGCAGTACTATTCCTGTTTATATCACTTCCTAAATGTATTTTCACAAGCTCATTATAAAACAGTACAGCATATTTGATTGGCATGTAAGGATAAAAACACTAATCCCATGGTGATTATATCCCTGTTTCAAGATCAAAAACAATTCTTTTTTTTTTTTTAAACTGTTGTCACAAGTCTGGAATCCTTAAATATAACACAACATTATAAATAAGCAAGGACAATTACCCATAGACAATCCAGTACTATTCCGTCAGACATTACACAGTAAATTATTTTGTGTTCATTTTCTTTAAAAAAAAAAAATCACAATTTGCATTTAGTATTTTACTCTATAAAACAACAGAAACAGTTTAGACTACATGAATTGCAAATGAAAACAAACACATAAATCAAAGATAATTATTCACAATGTGTAATGCAAGTCTTTGTATAATCAATCACCATCAGCTCATTCTAAGACTCCACCATATGCCAGCTACACTTGTGAAATAGAACTGTAAACCCCTAACTCACCCACTACTTGGTATTAGCTCTGGCTTTACAGTCAGTGAACAGCACCTACACTGTTGTTGTGTCTTTCAGCAGCAGCTACACTACAGCTTACAAAATGCTGCTACAATAATATAAGCTCAACATCTCACCTCTGGAATTTATTTGAGCCAATGGTTGAAGCGTATGTTTTTTTTTTTTTTTGTTTGTTTGTTTGAAATGTGATGTCATGCAAGTAAGAAACAATACTTTCTAATGTGTCCACTTTATTATCAAATTTCACTGTTTTAAAAACTTAAATAGTTCCTACGGTTTCTTATGCTGAGTGCTGTGGCTACAGTATCACAGTTTTGCACAATATTGACAAATAGTATATAAAACATGTTTTCTTCTAAGATACGATGGCATATGCAATTTTATGCTTAACCTCTCTTTGGTCACTAAAATCCGCAAAAGAAGTTGTCTAGGGAAAATGGTAACCTGATGGGGACAACAACAAGGAAACAAAAACTTACAGACATCGAACAGCCAAACGTGCGTACGTAAACATCAGACTTTTGTTACTGTTACTCTAGAGTCCTTCAAAAACTTATTTAAGACAAGTTCAGTCTTGTCTGTCACAAAAGTGTGTCCTTCTCCATTGCTTACAATAGTTACCCAAAACGAAAGATTTACTGCTAATACAGCGCCACTAGATACCTGTCGCCTATACAAACATGGACTACCTGGCATTTTCTTCCACAAATCAAGTATGTAGTTGTGTGGGCCACAGGGTGACATGTACAGATTAGTGTGCAATATTCCTGTAGCTCTTGATTTTCAAATATAATATGTCATCTTCTTGTTCCCAGTACTTTATCTGGGTGTTACATTTTTACGTGAACAGAAGTGCAGCAGAATGTATGACTTTTGCTGTCCATTTTACTCTTCTTGAACAGCAAACAGCGAAGTGCCGAGTGATTCAGTCACCAGGTCAACGAACAGCCTATGAAATGTAGATCCACAGCACCGGCAACTTAAACAAAGCAAATGCCTGGAATTCCTTTTCAAACCAAAGGGGGGGGGGGTCCACCTCAGAAACTGGAGGCGCAGCTTCAATAACAAACTTCATATGGGATAGCGGGAAAGAACAAGGGCGTTAAC